>NC_056733.1:1087260664-1087335664 GCF_019279795.1 Protopterus annectens | reverse complement strand
AGAAGGAGGAGGTAGAGTTCTTCCATCTGACAGTCTGAGATCTGTCAGAGAGGTAACTGGAGAACCAGGAAAGAGTATTAGAGGAAAGATTAAGGCTGGAGTGGTGGCAGAGTAGGTGTGTATGGGAGATGGTGTCAAAGGCTTTAGATAGGTCTAGCAGAACAGTGGATACAAGAAGTCCAGAATCTCGGGCTTGATTAACTGTTTCTAAGAAGGAAAGTAGGGCAGTTATGGTGCTGTGGCCTGGACGGAAACCATGTTGGGTGGGTGTAAGTAACTGATTCTCCGTTAAGTAGGGTAAAAGTTGGTAGTGGACACATTTCTCTAGAATTTTAGATATTGGAGAGAGTAGGGCTATAGGGCGGAAGTTAGAAATGGAGTTGTTTTTACCTCCTTTATGAAGTGGTAGAATGTAGGCTGAACGCCAGAATTTGGGAACGTATGACTCTTGTAAGGATCGGTTAATCAGGATGCTAATTGGAAGAGCAATTCCTTCGGCTGCGAATTTGAGGAAGGAGGGGGGAATGTTGTCGGGGCATTGGAGCAAGGTTTATTTTGGTTAAGAGCTTCTTTATGAATGTTGTGGAAACTGGTGTGAGTTGAAACATAGGGTGACAGTCATTAGTAGAGTTTAGGAAGTTGGATGGGTTGTTGTTAGGGAATGTTTTTCTTAGCTTGGCTATAGAATCTGTAAAGAAAGTGTTGAAGAGAGAGCTCAGTTCATTGTCAGTTAAACTAGGGTCAGGGCAGGGGTTATTTCATGATCCAGGATGGAGAAGAGAGTTAACAGATTTCCAGAATTGTTTTGGGTTGTTATGATGAGTAGACTGAAGTTTATTGTAGTAGTTTTTTTGTCCCTGGTGATTAGTTTTTTTTACTTGGTTGCGGAGTTGGGTATATTGGAGCAAGCCAGAAGACTGTTTACTTTTCTGATAAAGCTTCCAAGATTTGTCTCTGAGCTGCATGGTATGTTTAGTCTCTTTGGTCAGCCAAGGAGCAGATTTGGCTTTGATTCGTTTGTTTCTAAGGGGGGCTAGGGAGTTAAGAGTATTTAGGAAGATGCAGTTAAAATGTTCTACGGCATTGTCGAGGGACAGAGTGTAAAGGATTTGCCAGTTGATTTGTTTGAATATGTTAGAGAAAATTGAGGGGTTGAAGTTGCTGAGGTTATGAGTTTGGATGTAATGATGTTGGAATTGAGAGGGGTTAGCTGAGCGATGAATGAAGGCAGGGAGATGGTCACTAAAGGAGTCGGGATAGTTCCTGATAGAGAGATTTTGTTTGGATGGGAGACTAAAATCCAATCTATGATGGAACCTGGGGTGGTTTTTGTTAGGCCTGGTTGTTGAATGGATTACTTGGGAGAAGTTGAAAAGGTTGATAGCTAGGGAGGGGGAAGGTGTGTTGATTTTGTTCCAATCAATGTTTACGTCGCCTAGAATAAATGTTTCATATTTTATTTCAGATGAGGTCCAGTGGAGAATATTCTCCAGTGTAGAGATATTATCGCCTGGGGAGATGTATAAAGAAATGAAGCAGATATTTTTATGTTTATTGAGTTGGAGCAGACAAGCAGTTATTTCAGTATTTTTGAATAGAGGGGTTGGGATTTGCAGGGGTATTATGGAGAGAAGGTTAGAGTAGACTAGGGCAGAGCCTCCACCTTTTTTGTTTATTCGGTCACTCCTGAGGATGTTGAAACCTGGAGGTAAGATTTCAGAATCAGAGATATGGGGTTTTAGCCAGGTTTCAGAGATGGCTAAGATGTCAGGTTAGTTTTGATTAATCCAGGCGTGAACATGGTGAATTTTGTTGTTAAGGCTCTAGGCATTGATAGTGAAGACCTTAAGGGTGCTAGGAGTAGGAGGGAGAGGCGTATTTGAAGTGGGGGAGGAGGGGGAAGGAGGGAAGGAGTTATTTGTACTGAGGCAGGGGCCAGGATTAGGGTGAATGTCTCCAGATAAGGCTAGGAAATTATGTGAGATAACTTTAAGTCTTTTAAGTTTGGAGAGTAGGAAGTTGTTTGGGGTTGGAGCAAATGTAAGAGAGAGGCTTTTTGTAGAGGAGGAGAGTATTTTGGGATGGAAGAGGTGTAGTAGGCTAATTGGGATAAAGGAGGTGGGGATGGAGTGGAAGTGAGTGAGTAGAGGAAGTGGTGGGCAGGAGAAAGTGATAGTATGAGTAGTAGGCAGGTATGGGTGAGTTATTAAACAGTAAGTAGTAGCGTGATGGAGAGGAATAAGAAAGATGAGAAGAGAGAAGGGGAGTCTGAGGGAAAAGAGAATTTGGGAGTACATGTTTGAATGGGTGGTGTAAGGGATGGAGAAAATAAGTAGGAAGAAGAGAGTGGTTTTGGAGAGAATGTGAAGGAGTGGAAGGAAGATATAAAGTAGGAGAGGAGAGGGTAGGGTTAAGTGTAGTGAGAAGTGGGAGGGGTAAGAGAGGTTGGAGAAATAAGAGGAGGTTTTAGATTGGTTAATTAATGTAGGAATTGATGGAGGAGGGAAAGACTGTGATTGGTTGAAACAAATGGAGGGTGGAGTTGGTGAGGTATAAATGTGGATGTGCTGGGGGCGGGTGAGATTTGGGGGCAGGGTAGGGGAGTGGAGTGAGCCCGTAGGGCGAACGGAGTGGGAAGAGCCAGAGGAGGAGAAAAGTGCGGAAGACAATCAGTAAAGAGTGAGTATTCAGAAGGTAAGTTTAACAAGTTTATCAGAGATGTGAAGATGGGGAAGGTAAGTGAAGGAGAGGAGGAAGGGTAGTGAGATGAGCAGAGAAGTCGAGTTAGAGGGTAGAATGCAAAGGAGAAAGACAGAGGGAGAAGGAAGAGACTTCAGAAAGGGAGTAGAGGAGGGCTGAGTAAAGGAAAGGAAGGCTGAGAGTTCTGGACAGTAGAGAGGGAGGGAGCAGAGGAATGGAGGTAGAGGGCTGTAGTAGGGGAGATAAGGAAGGAGAGGGAAAAATAGTGGGAACAGTAAGAGGTAGTGGAGTGCCACCTAGTGGTCAGTCAGACTGGAGTAGTAGGGACCCCAAGGAGAGAATCAGGAAGGGAGCTAATGAGGTTCAGGAAGGCAGTAAGAAGTGCAGGGAGAACTGAAACAGCAGAGAAGGGGGTAGAAAGTATGGGGAGAACTAGGAGTGCAAGCAGTAAAGCAGAGGGGGTAGTGGCTGCTGGCTAGTCTGGCAGGGAAGCGTACTGTGACCTAGTAGTATCAACTAATTAATAGTACAGAGTTACAACAGTACACATACTTTCTTGGAACCTTGTGGTAGGAGGACTCAGGGAACAGAAGGCCTTATAGTTTCAGGTTAATAGTTCATTGGAGTGGGTTCTTGGTCAGAGAGTTCAGGAGGGTATTTTCAGCAGGTTAGGGCAGGGTGGGCAGGGGCCCAAGCTGTAAAAAAACAATGGAAAGAAGAGAGATTTAAGCAGTAGTAAGGCAACAGGGTATATTAAGAGACAATGTCAGGCATTCAGAAAGTTATTTTAAACAAATTAAATGCAAAGTGCAACAAGATAAAGTTAACCAAAAGACAATAGGTAGACAATGTCAGGCAGTCATGAAGTTATTTTACACAAAATAATGCAAATAGCAGCAAGTGAAATAAACACAATAGCTTATACTCTTATAGAATCAGGCTGGGACAGTTGAACACAGTTTGTTTGCATAGAGAAGTGAATTAGTATACAATTTAGAGAAGCACACCTAGCTGACTTGCGAGGCTTCAGACAGACACTGAGAAGTTAGGTGAAGTGAACCAAGCACAGCAGATGCAAGCTATGTATTCTGATTAAAATAAGGAAGCCCCAACAGTTAAATTTCAGCAGTGAGCTTCCTGAAGGAAAACAAGCATTAAAAAGGTAGCAAGGTTTGAATATAGTGCGACAAGCATGAGTACAGCTAAAAGAAAAGCCCCAAACAGTCAAGCACAACCAAGAATTGCATAACAAGCGATTAGAGGCTTATTGACTATAAGAAACAGTAAAAAATTACAAATGTTTAAGCATATTTAAAAGTAATGACATTATAAAAAAGCTTAGGTGAATAAAAAACTAAGAGACTAAAAAATTAGTAAGCACACAAGCATTTAACCGGAATGAAAAGTCTACTAACAATAGACCTGTACAAACAAACTTGTCATCTATAGTCAATATTATATAATTACATTTTTGTTTTTAGTTTTTCTGTAGTCAAAGTTATATTAATTTAATAGGCGTGGTTTTGACAACATAGTTTTAGTAACAAATGCTAATGCATCACTTCTTGTTGCTGCTATGAATTTCTGTCTGCCTTTTTAAGAAATAGCACGTAGTAGTTCATTGCTTAATTGTTTAATTGCTTTTTGCTTGTTGATTGGGTTCTCCTTGTAACTGTGTGTATATATAGCAAGCCTTTTTTAGAAGTAATTGTCTGAAGAAGTCTGTGTCATTAAACCAGACGAAAAGCTCTTTATTTTAACAAACTTTAATAAACTTCCTTATACTTTTGGTCATTTGAAGTACCGTTTTTCCAGCTCCGTTTCAGCTGTGTTGGTTTACAAATTATACTTATGTTAAATTATTATCCTCAAGGTTATATGCAGACATGGTCCATTACTTGGGTGAGTACATTTATCTTCTGAAGATCTCTAAGGAACTTTGACTTGCTGAGGCCAGAACTTGTAAGTATCTAACCTTACACCGGCAACACAGACTTGTGCATAATTTGCAGAGAAATATGCTTGCACATTTAAAATTTATCATGGCTATGGAGGGGGGGGGCAGCATTTGAAAATGATTAATACATTTGCAGGGACAACACAGAGGAGTAGACAGCTATTCTTGCACCTAAACATAGGTGTAGGAAGCTATTCTTGCACCTGATGACATCTCCTGGTCTAGTGCCCCCCAAATTTAAGGTGAAGACCAAAAAAGCTCCTCCTTCTCTACTTTTAAACTGTAGCAAACTGTTGGTTGCATTTCTCAGTGCTGGTATGCACTAAAGACCAATCCCCTAACACTTTTCATGGCTCCCTATTGAAATGTTGGCACTGGAAATGACAAATGCTGATAAGCCAAAGAAAAGTCTGAAAACACAGGCGAAGAGTAAATTTCAAAAATCACTGTTCTCCTTTAAACTTCTTTTTTTGGGCAATCCCCCATACCCCCAAACTTGTATATACCAACGCTGAGATTGCCATACCTCAGAGAAAAGGGAATATTGTGGGAAATGGCATCTCAGACTTGGTATATGTAAGTCCGTTCTTTCAGTCATTCATTCTCCATATTTCGGGACTCACTTTGAAATGGTTATCACTTTTCACCCATGGTGACTGCCCCATTCACCCCATTCTAGCTATGTCTCTGTTTTCTAAATATTAGGTGTACTGAGTCAGCAATATGAGATTGTGAGAATAAATGTGAATTTTCTGGCTTGAAGAAGAGAAATTCCTGTTTGTACCAGTAAGTCCTTTGAAGATCAGTACTGTATCATAATCATTTGTTTACCAGAAAATTACAAGTATGCAGTAGCTAAAAAAAAAGATTATTTTTTCAGTAGGAAAATGAGGGCAAAAGTACCAAAATAAAGTGACCGGGTATAAGGTATAATGCGGTAGAAGCAAACAAATAATCAGATAGTCATTTTTGGAGTATGTGAGCAAAAGAAGAATAAATACATCATGTGCTTATTTAAATAAAATCAGTAAATATGAACTGCCAATACTGAATGGGGGTACATCATCTGTCTCAGGCTAGTGGATGGGGAATAGGAGAGGGAAACCCTGTTTCTCATTTACTGTTGACCGGAGGAGGAATTAGTTCTTAAACTAAAGCAGACATTGTATAATGTAGGATTGGTGTCCCTCCTGTGCAGTTAATTAGAACTGAACAATTATTGTACATAAGCAAGATAACTTTATTTTCAGATCACATTTTAATGCAATTTAGCTTATTATGATGGGATCACTTTATTAAACACAGTGTTGTGTTGCATTTAAATACTTGTCTGTATTTTCAGTTCAGGCACATAAATATGTCTAAATGCAACCACTTTTCAAGTGTGGTTTAAGGTTCACAATGAGTAGGAAGAATCAGTCTGCATTTAACTGCACATGACTTATAGTCTTGCAGAGTCACACTTCTAGTGCTTGAGACACTATTCAAACTTAGGTTACATGGGACATAATCACGGTTTTATCCCTCTGTGCTACAGATCAGGAGCACGTCAGTTCCAACCTTAAACATTTCTCCTTCTAGTCATAGCTAACTCTGCCTCAAAATTTTTAAACAAACAGCAAACATGCCTAAGTAAAGTCTTGTCAAGTCTAGAGTACCTCACCAAAGTAAGAGTATTCCACTATATACAATAAAATATAAATATGCTTCTTATTCACTTCCATCTAAACATACAAACTCTAATTTTTAAACTTTTCAGTATAGACCACTACCTTGCCTGCACAAAATAAATAATAAACAATTCCATAAAACCATACAAGAAATCTTCACCTCTCAGCCACCACCTGATCCACTCTTACAGTGCCTCAGTACCGCCTGTAACAGGTAACTGTTCCAAGATCTTTTCTATCTCATACCCCAAACTGTGAAACTACCTGCCACCCACAATAGCAAGACAAACTGGCATTTCAATATAAAAAAGGATGAAATACAGACTTAATTGTTTTGTCAGAAGGCACTTACTACAGATGTGAGCTTCCTAGCATTATCATATAAATGCAAAGAAAATGTAAAACCCTTTTGTTCAAACTAAACCACTGTTGTATTCCTGTAGGTATTAGAATATATACACATTTTCAAAATAATAAAAACACAAAGCGATCCTTCTTTGAGCTTTAAATTGTCCAGTTTATTCTAGGTAATGAGTGTTTTTGTCTGCCAGATTTCATCAGATACAATATTTCTTAATAAATGCATTAACATATAATGCCACATCAGCCTATATCACTTGTCCAATATTTATTTATTTATTTATTTATTGCATTTGTTACTGGGATAGTTTGACAGGGCAAACAGATGCCCCTTTTCAGCAGAGACCAGGGGAGAAAAGCTCAACAGTAGTTAAAAGTTAAACAGGTAACATACAGGTAAACATATTTAAAAGAATACATTACATTAACATATAAACATACAAAAAATTAGTAAAGTATATATAGTAGCTAAAAATTATTTATATGATTGACATTTAGATATACAATATGTAGTATGTTTTCCAAGATATATTAAGAGTTGTGGCAGTTAGAGCTGACAAAAAGAGTTAGGCAGAAGCTGATGGCGGGGGTGGGGTGGGGGTGGGGAGTAGAAAACAGAAAAAGGCACAAATGAGTTTGACTAAAAAAGTTTTGAGTTGTAGGAAATTATAGGCAGAGTTAGGGTAAGGATTTAGCCAGGAGTGGATTGCGAGAATAGTATCAGATAGCTATTGCTGTAACTGATTTTTGAACAATGTAACATTTTCAGTTTGTGTACAATTCCAAATTTGGGGAGTATATGAGGTGTACAATGTGTCTTCAGTGAAGTTCTTGCACTTGCTTACAGTCAATAACAGCTTGTTGCTACACAGTAGTGGACTAGTGGGGTTTAAACTTGTGGATGATGTTGATTAAGCTTGGACACTTTTTAGGGAGGTGTAGGAATTTGTGGGTAGTCACTAATTGTGAGTGAGTTAGGGATTGTCATAGTTCAGGCCACTGAAGTCATTTTAGAGGTATACAGTGATGAGTTTGGTGTTGTGGTTTGAGGCAAATTTCGCTATTACAGTAATAGGATTCCACATGTCACAACAATTCTTCTTTATCTGAAATTCAGTTAAAAACATACAATCAAAAATTATTTGGCCAACTCCTGCATAGTGTTCATGTAATTGCAGGATGATGTGTTTTGTCAGTGTAAGTGAATGGATGTGCTCCATTCATGTGTGTTTTTGCCAAGACTGGCAACCAGTGGGGTAAGGGAGTGTCTCCTTTTCCCCATGTTGTACAGACTCAGACTGGTATGTATAAGTAGCAGGGGGGCTAGGGGTACATGCTTGCACAAAGCACTATTTTTTTTTTTTCTAGCTGGCTTTAAGGGTTTTTACATTTTGATATATCAGTGTTCATTCTAGTGTGCATTAAAAAGTAATAACGATAATAATAATAATACTGTAGTAGCAATAATGTTGTTGTTGTGTCTTTTGGCTTTTCCCGGTTAGAGGTCGCCACAGCGGAACTCCGGTCCGCTAATGATTGGTAGTTGATTTTTACATGCCGAGTTACCAGCCCTGACACACAACCTTCAATGAAGGTACGCCCATTCACTCATGACTCCACGCAGAAGACGCTCTAGCTGAGAATTGAACCGGACCGTCTTACTGTGAGGCGACAACGCTACCGCAGCACCACCACCGCAGGTCTAATGTAGTAGCAATAATAATAGTACTAAAAACAAAAATTAGGTTAGATTGATGTGTACCTCATTCTAATGTATCCAGATTTGGCCTTGAGTGACATTGTGGAGTGGGAGTTACATCATTCTACAGTTGCACCATAGCCTCCACCTGCTGTAAGTAATCACAGTTTTATAATGTATCATTACATTAATGTAATTATCTATCCGCGGTGGTGCAGCGGTAGCATTGTTTCCTCACAGGAAGAGGTTCTCCCATTCGATTCTCTGCTGGAGGGTGGGGAGTGCCTTCTGTGTGGAGTCTGCATATCCTCCCCGCGGTTGGGTGGGCGTTCGAAAGACATGCGTAAATGGGTGTGCCTTCGTTGAAGGTTGAACGTTGAGCTGGCACCTCGGCATTCATGAAAATCTACTGCCAATCATTAGCGGACCGGAGTTCCGCTGTGGCGACCCCTAACCGTGAAAAGCCGAAAGACAACAACAACATCATTACATTAATGTAATTAATATTAGTAGCAATTCCTACAGATATGGTAACAGGCTGTAATGTAGTGAGAATTTATCAGTTAAACATGATGTATTAAATAATGAATCAGTTCTTTGTATATGATAAATTCTGACCATGATACAGCCAGAGAAATAACCTGTGTGAGTGCTGCATAAAAATAATACAAAAATGTATTGCAGCTGTTACAGCCTGAGATGAATTGTTGTATGCTATATAAAAAGTAAATGCTGTATACTAAACTTTGATATACCACTCCATTGTTGTAATGCATATGGATGCTACTGCCCTCTTAACCCACCAGTAAATAGTAGCAGTCCACATTTGTAATACATGCTGTAACAGCAAGATAATTTGCCAGATACATTAATGATTGGTAATTAATAAATCAAGTTCTTCTGCCTGCTACAGCCTGTGACACACTGTTGTGTGTTTAACGCACACCAGCACTGCCTTCACATAAAAACACATACCACACACCCACCTTCACAGAGGCTCTCAATAAAAATCTAGCCAAACAGCAGAGGCCTCTAAAGCAGAAACGTATTCGATCACCACAACACAACATTAATCTCAAGACACATAACTCTCCTAAACAGTGCGCCACTCAACTAAAGCCCCTAAGGCAAAACAGCATGCCCAACATACTAGTCATAGGTGACTTTATAGTGAGGCACACTGATGTCCCACTCACTAGATTGACTAAACAGAAAGTAACAGCCAGCTGCCTGTCAGGTGCCAGGATCCGCCAAATAAAGCACGCACTCAGGTCCCTCAACAACAGGTACAAATATGACTTTGTCATTGTACATGCGGGTGTGAATGACCTGAGACATACCTCCCTGGACTACATGAAAAGAGATATGGAGGAGCTCTCGTATTATGTAGCCCAGGCGGGTATGACCCTAGCCCTGAACAGCATCCTACCATTACCCAGAATGATACCGCAGTGCAAGCAGAAAATGATTGATTTCAATAATTGGCTAAGTTTCTGGTGTCATTCCAGGGGGATCCAGTATCTGTCTGCCTGGAATGACATGATTGACAGACCTCGATGCTTTGCCAGAGATGGCCTGCATCTGTTGGGTCTATGTCAATTATTCAAACGCTTAAAATGTCAAACGTTATATGGTCGAGACCATATGTTTCAACATTTCAAGTGTTCGAAGGTTGACTTTTGACGGCACCATACGGTGCAGAATGGGATAATTTTCCTTTACTGCATTGAAGTGCAGTCTCGCAGTTGGTATATTTAAGTAGGGGGTGTGTGGGGGTGCAGGGGGGCTTGCCCTGCTCACACTGTTAGTGTATGTTTTTTTTTTTTTATTAGATATTCAAACTTCCAAATATCGACCATATGGTATTTGACATTTTGGAAGTTCGAATATTTGACATAGACCCCATCTGTCACCCCTGGGCTTCTGGATACTGGCCAAGACTCTTGCCATCCCTATAGTGCCTTTTTTAAGCTGTGTTTCAAAGACCAAATTAACACCATAACAGCTACAAACAAACGCAAACTGAGGGTCATGCTGCTCAATGCTAGAAGTCTAAATCTCAAAATGCACTCACTCAAAGCACTCCTTAAAATGGAGAACATCGACATTTGTGCTGTAACAGAGACCTGGTTCAAAGCAGCAGAAAGCACCCCTGCACTATCAGGCTATAATTCATTCCGCATCTTTCGGCCCCAGAACTTGGACCGAAGCTCCAAAGGCGGTGGTGTTTCCATATTCATAAAGGATGCACACACCTCCAGACTGGTAGCCCAACATAACACATCAGAGATACTTCAGGTGCAGCTAACATTGGGTGAGACAGCGATTCAGGTCATACCAACCATGTCCCAAGACTCACACTCCACATTCCTAGGCACCCTGGAGAATATTAGGGTCCAACCTAACACTCTCATACTGGGCAACTTCAACTACCCCTCCATTAACTGGGAAAACTACTCATGTACCAATACACTTGCCCAATGTTTCCTGGAATTCATTAATTCCAATGCCCTGGACCAGCTCGTTCTTACCCCCACTAGAGGTAGCAACATCCCTGACTAGGTTATTGCTAACATGGGCGACCATTGCTCTACACCAATAGTCAACTCCTCCCTGGTTAGATCCGACCACAAACTAATCACCTTGGAAATCCACATCCTCCCACCCCCCCACTCTCCCGGAAAGGTAACCACCATGAAAAAATTCTCCACAGCTAACTTTGGGCTCCTAAAAACAGAGGTGGCTAACTTCATGGCACCCATGCAAATGGAAAATAGTTGCATGACTGCCGAACCATACACCAATGCACTGTACAAACACGTACACAAATGCATGGATCTCACCATACCCAATAAAACCAAGATGCTCTCCTCCAAAATAAAGGAAGCCAATCTGGTGGTCCCCTGCCATAAACAAATTCTGCAACAGAAGGAAGAAACTGATGCGGAATAAGGTGAAGTCCCAAGACTGGAAAAACCTCAGCCTCAACAAAAAGATGAGTTCCCTCATCAAATCCTCTAAAACTAGTTGTGAAAACAGAACTGCAGCAGATAGTAAAGATAACCACAAGGCCTTCTATAGTTATATAAAGAATCTCCACTGCAATACCCAGATTTGCTCTGAGCTGCTGGACAATGGTACCTCCTATACCGAGCCAACAGATATTGCCAATATACTGGCCGACAGATTCACTGCCACCTTTACCCCTCTCCCCCCAAAGGACCAATCACAATGCCAGTAGACTGCCAGGCACCCAGTATTACTGTTGCACAGGTTAAAACAGCACTGTCCAAAGCCAAGAATACAGCTTTTATGGGACCTGATGATATTCCTGGCTGTGTTCTACATGAACTACAGAGTGAACTGGCACCACACCTGTGTGCCTTGTTCAATCACAGCCTCATCTCAGGCTTTGGGCCTACTGAATGTTGCACTGCTACAGTCATCCCTCTCCACAAAGGAGGAGTGACTACAGACCCTGGGAACTATCGCCCCATTAGCAGGACAAGTCTGATATGCAAAGCTATGGAATGCATCATGATGGACCTAATAAACAAGGATATAGGGAATCTCCAAACTCTGGATCCCACACAGTTTAGTTTTGTGAAGGGTAGATCATGCCTGCTCAACCTGGTCTACTTCTTTGAGTCAGTTGCCAGAGCTGTGGATGAAGGCAAGGTGGTTCATACAACCTACCTTGATCTATTGATACCATTTCCCACTCAGGAATAATAGAAAAACTCACTAAGCTAGGCATCAACCCCTATATCATTAGGTGTGTTGCAAACTGGCTCACAGATAGAACCCACAGTGTGAAAGTAGCTGACTCCAAGTCAGACTGCCGACCAGTCAAGGGTTCGGTCTTGGGTCCTCTCCTATTTGGTATCTACTTCTCCGAAGTCCAGTTCAACACAAAGGGACTCTGGCTGAGAAAGTTCTCAGATGATTGCAAGTTGGGAGCTATTATTAACTCCCCAAGTGATGCTGACATCCTGCAGAAAGGCATCACTGAGACCAACAACTGGTGTCAGAACCATGGCCTTAAGCTCAATGCCAAAAAATGTGTCATCATCCCCTTTGGGAAAAACTCAGTTCCCATGAATTACCACATCAATGGTAGTCCACTGAACACAGAAGGCATTATAAGAGATCTGGGAACACAGGTTGACAGAAACCTCTCTTTTGACCACCACATTGCCACTGTGGTCAGAAAGTCCTTCTATGTGGCACATCTCATTACTAAGGGGGTTGCATCCAGGAAGAAAGAGGTAATTGTCTCCCTCTACTCTTCCCTCATTAGGCCAATCATCGAGTACAATTCCCCATTTGGCATGTACCTCACTAGACACCTACAACAACAACAACTGGAGAGGCCACAAAAGTACCTCACAAAGATGATCCTAGGCCTTAAACAGTTGTCCTATATGGATAGACTAAAAAAACTCCAACTATTCTCTGTCTCATATCGCCTACTTAAAGGTGATCTCTGTTTGACTTACAAAGCCATGTCTGACCCAGCTCTAGTAAATATGCTACATCTAAAGAAATCCCAATCCATCCGCACCACACACTCCAAAGACCTCAACCTCATTACCACAATCAACAGAATATGCTAGAGGGACAGGTTCATAACCCAGAGACTGCCCAAGCTATAGAATAGACTTCCCATACATGTCAAACAGAGCACCTCACTGGCCCTCTTCAAGAGAAATCTTGAAGAGTGGATGGGAAATAGAAAATTCACCCCAGGGATCACTCCAGTGGTTCTACTTGACAGAGGCACTGGGAACTAATGTCAGGTGGTACGATTCCAGGGTAATCCTATGGGCTAGGCTTGTAAAGGCTCCAGGGCCATTAGCCTAGTACACATCTATGAACCTATGAATGAATTGTTATAATAATATAATAGAATATATAACATTATAATATTGCACAGTCATTATTGTACATTAAATTTATGTACTACCTCCCATGATCAATAACTGTCTACTGGTAAAGTACAGTTGTCTAAGTCTCTGGCTCCCTCTGACACACACACTCGCACCCAGGCTGCTGTGGCTCGAGAACTCTGAGGGAAAAAACAGCAACCTGGGCTCAAATCTCTTCAGGGTTTTCTTGCCCCCAAAAAAGGAGAGAGCATACTCATCTTGATCCCCAAAAAATGATGGAGGGATGGTGTGGCTACTACAACAGTGTGGAATTCAAGCATCTACTGTTATGGTAAGTGCAACTTAACACAACCGTACTATGTTCATCATTCTCACTGATGCAGTAGTAGCCTCTGACTATTTGTATAGCTCATCATAGTTTACAGGTTCATACTAGATTAATGACCTCTGGGGCCTTTGTTAGCCTAGCCAAGCATCCTAAATATATACCAAACGTTTATTTGCTTTAGAGGTTAGTTTAAGAGGTATATGTAGCTAGGACAAGATTTACAGACTGTCTTGGTCATTTAGAGACATAGGTGCTAGATTTGGGATGTATTTCCAATTTCCTATCCACTGGTCCAGGTTCTCTTGAATAAGGTTAGGGAAGAGCTCTGCTTCACCTGAATGGGAAGCCTGTTCCGGAGAAGGGGAATTCTCAGAGATACACCTGTCCCTCCAACATGTCCTCTTTATGTTGCAAGCAAAGTTTAAATCCCTAGATTCAGTAATTCAGATGCTGTTCATTTTGTGGATATGCAAAAGGTCCTTCAGACTGAGATCCAAGGACGCCATGTTTGCCAGGCATAGATCGCCTCTCAACAGTCTGTAGGAAACAAGAGTATAGAGACAGGATTCTGAGGGGATTTGGGCAGGATATGCTGTTTATGCCCTGTATTCTTTTTGTGAGGAACTTCTGTGGTTGATATGAGCATCCTGAGACAGAGTAGCAACTGCCTCATGTACACTGACAACCATCTACTACTACCACCTAGGAACACAATTTGTGAGAGATGCAATTATATTAGGAACCTAGAGTCCATGCTCTCTCTCCCTCAAGCCAGTATATCTGGAATGAAAAGGTTGTCAACACAATCACTACATTTCAGACACCACCCACACCTACGCAACACACACCTACATATGCGGAGGTCCTCCACATAAACATATCCAAACAAAGGAGACCTCCGAGGCAAAAACACACATGATCTCCACAGTCCTTCACACCACATACCATGCATAGTCCACACACCTGTGTCTCACAGCTACTAAGGCGTCACCATAAACCTAGCATAATTAGTCATGGGAGACTCCATTGTGAGACACAGATGTGCCTGTCACCAAGCTGGATAAGGAGAAAATCACGGTTAGTTGTCTGTCAGGTGCCAGAACCCACCATATCACATACACACTCAAATCTCTCAACAACAGGTACTGTTATGACTCTGTCATAGTCCATGTTGGCATGAATAACTTGAGACTTACCTCTCTAGACTATATGAAGAGAGACATGATTGAGCTCACTGATTATGTGTCCCAGGCAGGTATGTCCCTAGCCATAAGCAGCATTCTGCCATCACCCAGAATGATGCCCCAATACAAACAGAAAATGGTTGACTTTAACAATTGGCTTAATGCTTAATTTTTGGTGTCAATTCCAGGGGTCTCTATTACCTGACAACCTGGGAAAATATGATCGACAGATCATGATGCTTTTCCAGAGATGGCCTGCATCTGTCTCACCTGGGCTTCAGGCTTCTGGCAAAGGCTCTTGCCTCCCCCATAGTACTTTTTTTTAGGAAAAGTCCTGAAGTCAATAAAACCAACATAAACATTTCAACAAAATGCAAATTAAAGGTCATGCTGCTAAGCGCTAGGAGTCTAAACATGAAACTGCACTCATTGCAAGCATTCTTAACCCTGGAAAATGCTGACATCTGTGCAGTCACAGAAACCTGGTTCAAAGTTGCAGAGAGAACCCCAGCCTTACCTGGTTACTCATCCTATCATACATTCAGACCCCAAACTGTGGGCAGTAAAGCCAAAGGAGGTGGAGTTTCAATATACATTAAAGACATACACACCTCCAGGCTGGTCAAACAGTATGATGCAGAGGAGACACTCCAGGTGCAGTTAACCATTGACAAGACCCCTATACAAATCATAGCTAGATACCGGCCCCCAAATATGACTCAAGATGCCCAATTTGCCTATTTGGACCTGTTTGAATCTATCAAGATTCAACCCTTTACCCTTTTCCTGGGTGACTTTACCCTCCCAAACATAGATTGGAAGAACTACTCATGCCAGAACACAAATTTCCAGATAGTCCTGGATTTTGTCAATGCAAATGCCTTGGAACAGCTAGTCGATACCCCCACAAGAGGTGATAATATCTTGGACTTGGTATTAACCAACATGAGCAACCACTGCAGCATCCCTATAGTATCATCCTCCATAGGAAGATCCAACCATAAAGTGGTCACTTTTGAAGTCACCATTTCATCCAACCTCCTGCTAGCTAGGATCAGACATAAAAGCTTCTCCAAAGCTGATTACAGCTTCCTGAGGGATGGTATAAACAGCTTTACAGCCCCCTCCCCCTCAGTAGGAACTGGCAGCAATATCCAAACTACACCAAAGCACTATACGAGCATTTATATAGATGCATGGAATCAGGAATACCCAACAGGACTAAATCATCCTCTGCAAGAAAGAGTAAACCTGTCTGGTGGATATCTGCAATAAATAAACTCTATAACAAAAGGAAAAAATTGCTGTCTGAGACCAAGAAGGAGCAGGTGCCCAACTGGAAGCAATGTCTCCTTAGCCTGAACAAGCAAATAAGAGCACTAGTGAAATGCTCCAAAGCAAACTTCTGGTCCAAATTGGCCACATCTACTAGAGACGGTCATAAAGCCTTCTTTACATATGTCCGCAAAGGAAGCACCCAGATTTGTTCAGAACTGGTGGTCAAGGAAATCACATATACAAATGCTGTAGATATAACAAACTTGCTGGCTGACAGATTCAGTGAAAAATTTTACCCCTTTGTCCCCCCCCATCAGTAAATCAGAACATACTCAGTACCAGGCCCCTTCCCCTTATATCTAAGGAACAGGTCATCACTGCTCTCTCAAAGGCAAAAAATACAGTCTCCATGGGACCCGATAACATACCAGGCTGCATCCTACGTGAACTCAAGCAGGAACTTGCAGCACCGTTAGGCACCCTATTCAAACAAAGCCTGAGTACCAGCTTCATCCCAGCTGAGTGAAGGACAGCCACTGTCACACAAAGGTGGAGGGTCCACCGATTTGGGAAATTATGGACCCATCAGCCTAACCAGCCTGATCTGCAAGGCCATGGAATGGATTATAATGGACCTCATTAACAAGGACATTGGCAACCTCCAAACACTCAATCCCACACAGTTTGGCTTCGTCAAGGGAGGTCATGTCTGCTAAATTTGGTCGACTTCTTTGAGACAGTCCAAAATAAGGCACCAGAGACCAGCATTTCCAACACACAAGTAATTTAATGTTAAATCACAGCAAAAGGAACACACATCCACAAATAACATAACATTTGTGGATGTGTGTTCCTTTTGCTGTGTTTTAACATTAAATTACTTGTGTGTTGGAAATGTTATTTGTGGATGTGTGTTGCTTTTTCTGTGTTTTAACATTAAATTACTTGTGTGTTGGCATTGCTGGTCTCCGGTGCCTAATTTTGGATTACTAGCTATGTTTTGGGCACTTTCACCACATCTTTGCTATTTAATAGTTTTTGAGACAGTCACCAAAGCCACATACGAGGGGAAGATGGTGCATACCGCCTACCTTGACCTGGCCAAAGCCTTTGACACTATTCCCCACTTGGGCATAATAGATAAACTTTATCAACTAGGCATCAATCCATATGTTACCAGATGGGTAGCAAACTGGCTCACTGATAGAACACACCTAGTCAAAATAGGGGAAGCCATCTCAAGCAGTAGACCCGTAACAAGCAGCGTACCCCAGGGTTCAGTCTTGGGGCCTCTGTTATTTGGGATATACTTTTCTGCGGTGTAGGCCAAAACCAGTGGGTTATGATTGACCAAGTTTGCAGATGACTGCAAGCTGGGTGCTGTCATCAATTCCCCTAGTGATGTAGATATCCTCCAAGAACGTCTCACTCAGACAAATGACTGGTGCCAGAAACATGGCCTCAAGTTGAATACCAAAAAATGTATCAACATCCCCTTTGAGAAAGTGACATACCCACAAATGATAACATTAATAAGAACATCCTAAGCACCCAATTAGTCATGAGGGATTTGGGCACCCAGGTTGATAGCAACCTGACATGTTAAGTTGTCCAATCTCATCTTCATTCTTGCTGGATGGGGTCCGGAGCTGATCCTCGGCTCTGACTCGGGCACTTTCTATAGCTCGAGAGCTCTTTACTGGCTCGAGACTACCCATTATCCCAGAATGCTTAGCGTCAGCTACCCAGATCTCGTTTGCCACTTTAGCTGCGAGGTTGCATCAGTACTGGCTCAGGCTTAGTATAACTTTTTTCTCTATTTAAAGTTAAATAATTTACTTGAAAAATTATATTTTTTCTCTGTTATAGTAGTTTGTATGTTTATTTAGTCGTAAACCCCTTATCTTGTCTTTTGTTTTGTTTTTTGTGCTGTGTTGGCCATTGCCCCTTAGTCTCTAGGCCTTCTGTTGTTCCCTGAACTCGTTTAAGTTAGAGAGTCCCCCCCCTTAAGGACAGCCGTTTAAGTTAGAGGCTGTCCTTTAAGGTTTTTTTTATTAATATAATTTTTTATTATTGTACAGTGTCTTTAGATGGGCACACTAGTTGTGTGTACTGCTTGGGGGTGCTGCATCTACAGGACTCTTGCTCTATTTGTCATGCCTTTAGTCCAAGGATCCTGCAGGAGCAGAAAAACAAGCTAATCCTCCGTGGATTGTTGAAACAGGATTCTCTGGATAAAGCATCTCAGCCAGTGAAATCTTTGAAGTCAGTCATGCCATCAGCTCCATGTTCAGAACTGACCTGTGAGCTTGACAGACCTAGGCTGTCGGTGCCCTCTAGCACAGACAAGACTACTCCTCCATCAGCTCCAACTGTTACCTCGGAGCCACAAACTAGCCAGGTCTCCTTCATTGGAGTCGATACGCTCGGTGCCACAATCACCCTTACTTCAGAGCAAAGCCAGTCATCGCTCATCTTCCCACTCCTCTCGATCCTCAAGGTTATCAGATCAGGACGTGGAGGGAGTAGGTTGCTGAAGTCAAAGGCCCTTGCAAAAATGCTTTCAAGCCCACCTCAACAGGTCTCAGCTACATCCGCTTCAATATCGATTCCTCCTCCGACTATGCTTAGTTTGGAGCTGGTGTCCATGGACGTTCTGGTAGTGGTTCTTTTGGCTCTGATGAAATCCTCTTCGGCTCTGATGTTGGCTCTGATTACCTCAGTTCTTCCTTCCTTTGAGGTATCTGGGTGCCAAAGCTCTCTCGTCAGCTCCGAGGGGGAAGTGGCATTGGACCCTTGTCCGACCCTGCTTTCCCTCTCGGCGAATCGGCTCAATTGAGCCCGGCTCCCACATCGCACATCGGCCTCGGAGCCGTCGCCCTTGGCGCAGAGTGGGATTCATGTCTCTTTGGAGCTGAAGCCCTCTTTGTGTCATGACCATAACACTTTGAGGTCACGCAGAGAGTGCTGTCCCCACAGACAGCCCCACTATCGGTCCCATCGGCTGCGTCCCCTTTGGTGCCTGTGACAACCTCTGCTCCTCCTCCAGCCTCAAAGCATAGGGAACCTATGCCCCAGGACACCCCATTGGGTGAACCCTCTTCTTCTGAAACCTCCCCAGACCATTCTGAGCAGGCTTCCCAGAAGAAAAAGTGCAAGAGGAAACACCTAGACTCCCCTGAGTCTGTCACCTCAGATACAAACCTGGATGAATCGGAGGGGTCCCCAAGGTCCCCCTCTGAAGATGTTTCCTTTTCGGACATCCTCGAGATTATTAGGCAAAGGCGTAGCTGAACTTCCCTAGCCCCCTCTGAGGATGAGTCTGTATACCTGGATGTATTTGGTTCCTGACCTTCCACCTCCTGAGTGTTTCCACCTTTTGATCCACTCATGTCCGTAGTGTCTTGAAAGGCTTGGTCAGCTCCAGATACCATGGAACCTGTCCCGAGGAGACCTAATAATTTTATCACAGCTCCTGAAGACAAACAATTCCTGACTAAAGGTGTCCCAGTTGATGCCATGGTGGTAGCAGCAGCCACAAAGAGAGAGTTAGCTGAAACCTTCTCATCTGTCCATCCACCGAATAGAGTCTCGTACAATGGACAGATATGGGAAGTGAATGTTTTCATCAGCGACCTTCTCCCTTAGGTCCCTGAGCTATCTTTCCCATTTAACTAGACTTCAGAGGGATCTCCTAAAAGAGCTTGGAGATACTCTACAAGATCCCACAGCTGAGGGAGCTTTAGCCAAGGTAGCTACCCAGCTGGCGACTTTAAATTCAGTAGTCAATTCCTCCATAAGGCTTATTTCATATGCAGCCGATGGAGTGAGCAGAGCTGCAGGAACAGGAGTGGCTCTTAGGAGACATTCTTGGCTGCAGCTGTGTCAGTTTGTGGAACCTTTTAGAGCGTCCTTCACCAATACCCCCTTTGATGGCACCTCTCTCTTTGGGCCTCAGGTGAAAGACATGCTTACCAGGTGCCAGCAGGAAGGCAAGATGCTCTCTGATGTGGGAGTCTGTTTTTCCACTCCT
Organism: Protopterus annectens; assembly: GCF_019279795.1. Lineage (NCBI taxonomy): Eukaryota > Metazoa > Chordata > Ceratodontiformes > Protopteridae > Protopterus > Protopterus annectens. The sequence continues at coordinate 1,087,315,566 of NC_056733.1, read as the reverse complement.
ACTAGACCATACCCAAAGGGTCAGAAGGGTGGAAAGATGTGGTTTTGAAAATCCCAGGGACCCTTGCCTGACGCACGTGGTGATTTTTCCACCAGAGGCAGAGGGGGAAACAATAACAATGGCAGACGCCACCCTCGTGGTAGAGGGGGTCTGCAAAATCAGGGTGATAGAGATACATTCTCTGCCAAACCCTATCAACATCCCTGAAGGGATGCCCAACTGCTCAACTCTGGAGGCAGTCGGGGGAAGGCTTTTATTGTACCCAGTCGCCTGGCAAAATATTACAAAAGACAAATGGGTACTATCCATTATATCTGGAGGTTACAAAATTCCCTTCCATCAACCCCCTCTTGTTTCAAAAAAATCCATCCCAGATGTTCCACCCAATCTAAGGGATCAGGCAGTCACAGAAGTTTCAAGACTGCTAAAAAAAAAGAGCCATCCAGGAAGTCCCTGCAGGCCAAGTAGGATCTGGAACTTACTCAAGATTATTTTTAGTGCCCAAAAAGAAAGGGGACTGGAGACCAATTCTGGATCTCAGCAGATTTAACAAATCTGTACAAAAAGAAAAGTTCCTGATGGTAACACTGCAGTCCATTCTCCACTTTCTGGGTCAGGACAATTGGATGTGCTCCATAGATCTTCAGGACGTGTACTATCATATAAAAATGGACAGACGGTCCAGGAGATTTCTACTGTTCCAGCTAGGGATCAGTCATTACCAATTCAGAGCTCTGCCCTTTGGTCTCACCACAGCCCCCAGGGTGTTCACCAAATGCATGGCAGTAGTTACAGCTCACCTGAGACGTCTAGGATTCCAGGTATTTCCTTATCTAGATGACTGGCTCCTCACTGTTACCACCAGGCAACAACTTATAGAGGCACAGGATTACACCATCACAACCTGTGCTCAACTAGGCATCACAATAAACTTTGAAAAATCTGCCTTGTTGCCCTGTCAGTCTATTACATACATAGGAGCAGAGCTAGACACAAGAAAAATGATTGTAAAATTGCCTCAGGAAAGAGTTTCCATTATTCGACAACAGGTGTCACTTCTCCTGAGGAGCAAAATAATTCAAGTCAAATATGTCCTTCAAGCTCTAGGGTCCATGGTAGCAGCCATTCTTCTAGTTCCCTTAGCACACTTTCACATGAGAATCCCTCAGTGGCTTCTTTTCACACAATGGTCTTTCCAGGAATTACCCATGTCTCACATGATGCTAATTACAGAATCTTGCAAAAGACACCTTTCCTGGTGGATAATCTCCCCGCTAGTGACTCAAGGCAGACCTTTCATGGTATCTCATCCGGTGGCCACAGTGACCACAGACACTTCCCTGATAGGGTGGGGGCATTATCTAGGGAAGACAGTCCAAGGCACGTAGCAACCTCATGAGTACCACTTGCACATCAATGTCCTGGAAATGAGAGCGGTGCTCCTAGCATTGCAAGCTCTTCAAAACTCTCTCCCTGCCGGGACTATTACAATACAGATGGACAACATCAGTGGTTTGGTAAATCAACAAACAAGGTGGAACCAGGTCTAACCCCTTGTGCCGAGAGGCCCTCAGACTGTGGCAATGGGCGATTTCCTCCCAATGTTTTCTGACAGCAATGCATATCTCTGGGAAATCCAATGTAATAGCAGACAGGCACAGCAGGGCTATCCTCATGCTGCATGAGTGGTCTCTGAAACAGGAAATTGTGGATCTTATTTTGCACAAATGGGGCCAGCCTTGCTGCGATCTCTTTGTCTCTCCCCTCAACAACAAATGCAGCAGCTACTTCTCCCTTGTTCCTCCTACAGGTCAGACACCCAGGGACGCTCTAGTCCATGATTGGCCTCAGGGACTCCTTTATGCATTTACCCCCTTCCCCCTAATTCCAAAAGTTGTTCAGAAAGCAAAATCGTTGGGTTGCAAGATGATCCTCATTGCCCCCTATTGGCCTCGACAGATTTGGTTTCCGTTTCTTCACCCCCATCTTCTAGCCCAGCTTTGGGTTCTGGACCCAGTGCCGGATCTCTTGATTCATCAGTCAGGCGGGTTACACCAATCCCTCCAATCTCTCAAGCTCACAGCTTGGTTAATCCACTTCCAATCTTAGCCAGGCTCCCCAGTATTTCCCCAGCAGTGCGTGATATTATTGTTTCCTCCCATAAAACAACTACAAGAAAAGTTTATGCTAGCAAATAGAAAAGATTATCTTAATGGGTAGAATCCAGGAATTTATATCCTTTTACAGCTCCTGTACACAAAATTTTGGATTTCTTAGCAGAACTGTTTCGATCTGGTGCAGCTGCTGCTACCATTAGAGTATAACTAGCTGCCATTTCAAATTTTCACATCAGAGTTTTTAATTCAAGCTTAATGTCTCACAAACTCTGTAAAGACTTCATAAGAGGTACATCTCTACTTGGTCCCCCAGTGAAAGAGCCCCTTCCACCTTGGGATCTCAGTTTGGTTCTGGCCTCCTTGAAACTCCCACCCTTTGAACCAGCAGCATCATGTTCTTTGAAATTTCTCTCTTGGAAAACTCTCTTCCTAGTTGCTATTACTTCTGCCAGACGTGTTTCAGAACTCCATGCCCTATGTGTTTGCCCTCCATACCTGTTTTTTCACAAAGACATAGTTTCTCTGAGAACCAACCCATCTTTTCTACCTAAAGTTTGTTCAGAACACAATTTGAATCAATCCATTGAACTTCCTGTCTTTTTCCCTAATCATTCCAACAAGGCAGAATACAGGTTACACCAACTAGATGTGCATAGACAACTATGTTTCTATCTCCATAGAACTAAAGAGCTGAGAAAATCAGATCAGTTGTTCCTTTCATTTGCTAACAACAAACAAGGCCTTCCAGTTTCTAAAGTAACCTTGTCAAAATGGTTATCAGACACCATTGCCTATACTTACCATTTGCGACAAAAAGATCTTCCAGCAAGACCCAAAGGTCATTCAACCAGGTCAGTAGCTACTTTGGTAGCTTTTCAATCTAGATTGCCCATAGATTCAATTTGTGCAGCAGCTACTTGGGCGGATCCTCATACATTTATTTCTCATTACAAAGTAGATGTGGTCTCCCGGGGCAAAGCTTCCTTTGGTTCCACGGTTCTGAAGAGTCTGTTCCAAAGAGCCATACAGGATTGAGGTGCTAGGGACACTGTCCCATCCAGCAAGAATGAAGGTGAGATTGGACAACTTAACATAAAGAAGTTATGTACCTACCATAACGTTCCATGTTAGTTGTCCTTCATCTCGCGTTCCTTCTTGTGTCCTTCCCTCCTTCCCCCTTCCTCGAGGATTGAGAGGAGTTTTTCAATGGTTTCACTGGCTAACTTGTTTTGTTCTTAGTTGCTTCCCAAGCAAACCATGACAATTTACTGTATATCCAGGTTTAATAATAATGGATTATCTTCTATGATTATGTCTAGTGTGAGCTATCTCAAACGAGATCTGGGTAGCTGATGCTGGGCATTCTGGGATAAGGGGTAGCCTCGAGCCAGTAAAGAGCTCTCAAGCTATAGAAAGTGGCCGAGTCAGAGCCGAGGATTGGCTCTGGACCCCATCCAGCAAGAAGGAAGGTGAGATGAAGGACAACTAACATGGAACGTTATGGTAGGTACATAACTTCTTTTTTGACCACCATGTTGGTTCTGTTGTATGAAAAGCCTTCTACATGGCCCACCTAATAAGTAAGGGTATCTCATCCAGGGTCAAGGAGGTCATAACATCCCTGTATTCTTCCCTTATAAGGCCCATTATTGAGTACAACGCCCCTTTCAGCATGTACCGCGCAAAGCACATGCAGCAGCTGGAGTGACCAGAGAGGTTCCTCACTAGGAGAATCCAGGGCCTCAAACATCTACCATACACAGATAGGCTAAAAGCCCTATCCCTCTACTCAGTTTCATACAGACTCCTCAGAGGTGACCTATGTCTGGCATATAAGGCGATCATGGGCCTCACCTTGATGGGACTGCTGCATATCTGCAAGTCAAGCTCCACTCGAGAAGCTCACATGCGTGGCCTCAAACTGGTCTGTGACATCAACAGGACTTGTTGGCAGGACAGATTTGTGTCCCAGAGACTCCCCCATCTATGGAATAGACACCCTCTCCATGTCAAGCAGAGTACCTCTTTACCCCAACATGGATAACTGGATGGGAAACAGAAAATATATCCCTGGAATTCCACCAGTGTCCCTTCTGGACAGGGGCATCAGGTGCTGACTTGTCTAAACATGGGCAAAACTCTTGGCTAGGCTTATAAGGGCCTCAGGGCCAATAGCCTAGTGACCTCCTATCATCCTGTGATGGGCTAGATTAGGGCTGAATATAGTGGAGCAATGACTTCCTTGAACCTAGATGCAATGCCTTTGCTTATAAGTTAAGCAATGATTTCCTTAATACCTTAGACACATGTTGGTCAAAAGTTAGGTTACTATCTACATACATACACAAATCCCTGACTACTCATTCTACTCTTAGGGGTGTGTTACTGATTAAGGGATTTCCTAGGATGGATGACTTCCCAAAGGGTACTCTTATGCATTTCTTGGCATTGAGTTTTAAGCCATGGCTTTGTCACCAGTCATTTTTCTGTGTTAGTACTTCCTATAGCATGTTAGAGTCTTGGTGGGATTCTATGACTGCTCCTAGTTTGCAGTCATCTGCAACCTTGGCCAGAGATCTTTGACATTTGTCTTGACTTTCAAGAAGTGGATGCCAGAAAGGAATGGACCCAGCACAGAGCCCTAAGACACTCTGCTAGTGACGGGCCTCTTTGTATAATTTGGCTCCCCTATCCTAACTTCCTGGGTCCTATCTGAGAGCCATCTAGCTATCCAGTGCATAACATAGGGATTTTATTTCTATATCCTTGAATTTGTTTACAATGCTTGAGTGGATCATTGTATCAAATGCCTTAGCCAGGTCAAGGTAGGCAGTATGCACTGTGTTGCCCTCATCCATAGCCTTGGTGACCTTCTGAAAGAAATCCAACAAGGTGAGTAGGCATTATCTGCCTTTGACAAAACCAAATTGGGTTGGATCCAGTGCTTGAAAGTTTCCTATGTTGTTATTAATCATTTCTATAATTATTTCCATGGCTTTGCATATGAGACTAGTCAGACTTATGGGTCTGTAGTTCCCAGGGTCCGTTGATAGCCCGTCTTTGTGCACAGCGTTGACCATTGCAGTTCTCCATTTGTGTGGCACAAAACCTGTCTGGAGGCTATGGTTAAACAGTGACTCTAGTGGTCCCAGTAGGTAATGTTTTAGGCTATTTAGGAGGTATCCTGGGATAGTCATCATCATCATCATCATCTACACCCTTTTTTCCATTTTTTGTATGGGGTTGGGATGTTGTGTCAACTGTTGCCATCTCTCTCTGTTCAGTGCCACTCTCCTACCTTTTTTCAGCACTTATGATTGACTGTCGCAGGTCTTCTGTTAGACAGTCCATCCACCTCTTTGCAGGATGCCCTCATTTTCTCTTGCCTTCTGCTTGTCCGTCCTAGATCTTTTCACCAGATTGTCTTCTCCTTTTATCCACATGTTCCCCAACCACCATAGTCTGCTCTCTTTGACCTTTTCTGAAACTGGAGCTACTTTGACTTCTGCTCTTTTGCCCTCATTTCTTCATCTGTCCAACTGTGTACATCCTACCACCCATCTCAGGTACTTCATGTCCATCACCTCTAGCTTTCTTGATGTCTCTGCCTTTACTGCCCAGGTTTCTATACCATATAATGATACTGGTTGGACCACTGCTTTGTGCACCTTATTTCCAGCTTCTTTGGGATTCTTCTGTCATACACTACTCCTGACACTCTGTGCCATTTGGCTACAGTCCCTCCAATTCTAGCTTACATTTTCTTATTCAGACTTCTCTTCTACTCAAACATCTCTCACAAGGTACTTGAAGCTCTTAACCTGCTCCATTCTGGGAGGGTGGCCTAATGGTTAAGGTGTTTGCCTTACAAACACAAAGTGCAGGGTTTGAGTCTCAGAAGGGATAATTGGCTAGGCTTAAAATGGCTTGCAAGGGCGGTTAGCTTAGTACTAATCTATGAACTTATGAACCTATATTATTGGGGCCCATTGATGCAGTGTTTGTGGCATTAGAGAACCCATCTAGGACCTACTGCCTTGTGATAGTTGGGGGTTTTGTTGATACTATTTTCATGGGCAGCCAGGGGAGAGAGTGAGGTAAAACTGTAGCTGAATTTGCCAACCATCAAATTTGCTATATCTTCAGCACCATACAGGTGGCTCCATTTACAATCAGTTATTCACTGTGTTGTTTGCTACCTTTGAGGTTTTGGGTATAGGTGAAGAAAGCCATGAGGTTGTCCTTTGCCTGGGAGGCTATCTTTACCTCAGATCTGGCTTTAGTACACTTTATTTTGCCCTCTTAGTTTATTTAGATTGATGGCGTGTTTTATCATGCTGGGTGTACCACTTTCTAATCTTGGCTATGACTTTTTTTTTCTTTTGCTGTACAACTTGTTTTTAGTTGGATTCCACCAGGGTGGCTTTTTTGAGTTAGGTTAGTTCAGGTATATTTTTTTAGTAGCACAGCTGTCCCAGTGCATTTGTTGATATGATTGTACAGGGTTTCTGTGAACAAATCCACACTGGTAACTGTGTTCTCCAGATTTGGGGAGGCTGGAAATTTTGACTTAGAATATATCCTAAGTGTTGCAGAGCTAGATGGGGGTCTCTAAATTGATTTTTATTACAAATCAGAGAGTTTTATGGTCTGATGGTACCAGAGAGGACACTACACTGGGGAGGGGGGTCAGCATTCTGACATGTTCATGAACACCAGATCAAGTATGTTTCCATCCCTAGTGGGTGTATAGGTTTGTAGGTAAGTACTAGGCTACCTGCCCTTGCAAACCACTTTAAGCCTAGCCAGTTTCCCTTTTTGTGTTTGAAATAACCTATCCCATTTGGTTATAGACTGGCCTTCCTCATCCCATGGTTGATAATTATATATTACCCCTAATGAGAATTACTTGGATCATACTATAGATATTTTGAAGGGACCCATTCATGGGATAAAATGTTTAGGTGCTGCCTGTATCCATTAGTAGCTCCTAAAGCATTTAGGAGCTGCTTCTGTCCATTAGTACTAGAGGGAGCAGTTATGGGATACATTTTCTGCTTTCCATCTGTAGACCTAAGTTGTGCTTGTATATGGACAGGAATGAACTTTATTTTATGTGCCTGGGGAGTCTGTTCCAGAGCAGCAGTATCATCTGCGAGATATACCCGTCCTTCCAAACCATTGTGTTGATGATGCAGAAGAAGTTTAGATCCCTAGACCAATTGTTTCTGATGCCATTTGACTTGCCGGTGTGCAGTAAATTCATCAGTAATGGGTTGGAGGATACCTTGTATGCCAGACAGAGGTCACCTCTTAACAGTCTCCAGGATACTGAGTACAGAGACAGGGCTTTGAGTCTGTCCGTGTGCGATATGTTGTTTAGACATTGTTACCTTTTAGTACTGTATCTGTATGGGCGTTCCAGTTGTTGCATGTGCCCGTACAAATACATGCCAAAGAGAGCATTAAATTCAATGACTGGTCCAATGAGGGCTGAGTAAAGGGGGACAAGGCACATCTCTAGATCTAGACACAGTCCCTTTGTTTATTAGCTGTGCAGTATAGAAGGACTTTCTTACAACAGTGGACACATGTTGGTCAAATGTTAGGTCACTGTCCATATAAGTTCCCAAATCCTGAACAACTGGGTCAACTCTTAGGGGTGTATTGTCAGTGTGGTTATTCCCTGTGGTAGATGACCTCTCAAAGGATACAATAATGCATTTTTTGGCACTTAGTTTCAGTCCATGATTTTGGCACCAGTTATTTATTTGAGACAGCGCTTTCTGCAGGATGGATAAGTTATTTGGGGATTCAACAACTACTTCTAGCTTGCAGTCATCTGCAAACTTGGTCAGCCAGAGCCATTTGGTATTGGCTTTTACTTCAGAAAAGTGGATGCTAAATAGGAGAAGTCCCAGCACAAAACCCTGGGAGACTCTGCTGGTGACTGGTCTCTCTGTGGATGTAACTTCCCCTATTTTGATTATCTGCATCGAATCTGTAAGCCAGTTGACAATCCAGCGGGTGACATAGAGGTTTATTCCCAGTTTAATTAGCTTTTCTATTATGCCAGAGTTGGGAATTTTGTCAAAAGCTTTGACCAGGTAGTGGTATGTGGTGTGTACCATTTTTGCCTTTATCCATTATTTTGGTGACCTTTAATCCCTCTGGTTGAGTAAGCATCACCTGCCCTTGACGAATCCAAACTGAAACAGGTCCAGTGTTTGGAGGTTCCCTGTGCCCTGATTGATTAGTCCCATAAGTTTTTCCATTGGTTTGCGCATGAGGTCAGCATATGGTCAAACTTATGGGTCTGTAATTTTCAGGAGTCTGTGGAAGATCCTTCCTTATGCAGGGGAATGACTGTAGCTATTCTTCATTCACTTGGTACAAAACCTGTATGGTGAATAATATTGAACAGTGTTGCTAGGGATGTAGTTAAATCATGCTTAATGCTATTTAAGATGCATCCAGGGATATTCTGAGGACCTATCAATGCAGTATTTTTAGCTTTTGATAGCACTTTTAAGACTTGGTCTTGTGTGATAACTGGAGGTGAGACAGTTTCAGGTAAATCACGAGGGACAGATGGAGGAGAGAGAAGGACAAAGTTAGATCTAAATTTATTGGCCAATAGGTTCGCTATATCTTCAGCCCCAGTGTAAGTAACATCATTCACAATCAGCTCAGCACATTGTTGCATTGTGCTGTTGAGAGTACAGACATAACTAAAACATGCCTTGTGATTGTCTTTGGCATGGGTATCTATTGTAACCTCAAACTTAGCTTTGATGGATTTTATTTAAGCTCCTAAGTTGTTTGTTTATTTCAGTGACAAGGGCTCTAACATTCTGGGAATTACTCTTCTAACTTTTGGTAAAATTTCTTTTCCTTTTATTATAAAGCTTGTGGATATTATGGTTCCATCATGTGAGTATGTTCCTGGGAGTTGCCGTGTACTTGTTCCTGTGGGGTACAACTGCATCTCTGCAGCTGTTTATGTGTTGGCATAGTGTGGTGGTGAACGTTTTTGCATATTTGGTGGAGTTAACTTGGTTTGGTGGGATTTGGAACTTGCCAATATATTACTTAGGAGTAGGTATCTTGTCTTAAAGAAACTTCTAAAGGTACCTTGGGTGGAAGGGTTCTTTGGTTTTAGTTTTATTTCAAAGGAGACTGCGTTATGCTCAGACCTAAAAAGTGCTGATGGTACACAGAGATGGTGCGAGATGCTTCTATATTAGCAATGACAAGGTCCAAGATGTTATTCCTCCTAGTGGACACTGACTAATTGTTCCAGGGCATTTATACTGACAAAGTCCAGGAATCTCTGTGTTTGTGTACAAGTGATGGTATAGGTTTCGCAGTCTGTAATTGGATAGTTTAGACCACCTAAGAAATAGTATTGGGTTTAATAGGTGTTGTGGTTTTCTTTTTCTACTGCTGGCTAATATATGGTGCAGGTCCTTTTTTATGGTTATTTGGACACAAAGAAGTTCTAGTGCCTCATGCTGCTTTATCAACCTCAACGTGAGTCTCTTCTGGATGTAGACTGAGATACCTCCACCTTTTTTTCTTCCTGCTGGGCAGTAGCTGGTTTAAATGTGTGAAAAGCATTATAGACCTGCACAGCGAGAGTGTCCTCTGCTATTGTAAACCATGTCTCTGTCACTACATAGATGTCAGTGTCCCCAAGGGTGAGAAGGGCTTTTAGGGAGTGGAGTTTCTTGTTTAGTGTCCTAGCATTGATCAGTAATACCTTTATATTTTGTTGTGCTTGTTTCATTTTGTTGGCGGGTTTATCAGGTTGGTATTGCCTAAAAAAGGCACTTTGGGGGTGGACAGTGTCTTTGCTAATAATAGAAACCCTAAAGGGGACAGATGCAGGCCATCCCTGGCAAAGCTGTGTGGTCTGCTTATCATATCCTCACAGACTGACAAATGTTGGACCCCCATTGAATGACACCAAAACTAACCATATTATTGAAGTCAGTTATGTTTTACTCATATCACGGCATCATCTTTGGAGAAAGTAGAATGCTGCTCAATGCTAGGCACATACCTGCCTTGGACACATAGTTTGAGAGCTCCATCGTGTTTCTTTCTCTTCATGTTGTCCAGTGAGGTATACCTCAAGTCATTAGCACTGGCATGAACTATGACAGATTCATATGGGTACTTGCTGTTCAAGGACTTGAGTGCATGAGTGATCTGATGAATATTGGCACCAGACAAGCAACTAATCGTCACCCTTTCCTTGCTCAGCCTGGTAAGAGGCACATCTGTAGGTCTTACAGTGGAGTCACCTATAACATGATAGTAGGGACAATCTGTTCCAAGTCCAGGAATCTCTGGGCCTGTAAGTTTGGAGTCATTTAAGTATCCCAGTTTGTAATGAGGTAATTAAAGTTGCCCATGAATGTGGTACTGGATTGAATAGTTGTCCAGTAAGTCCAAGTATGAGTTATGGGTTTCTTGGTTCATGGATGTTGACCTATTGCTTGCAAGGATATGATATGGGACTTTACTTATGGAAATAGGGACATGGAAAAGCTCAAGCACATCTTCCTGTTTGACTAGGGGATGGAAGTTGGTATAATGGTTAAGGGGTTTACCTTACAGTATATGGTTTGATTCTCACCTGAACTAATATTGGGGTAAGTTTATTGTTGATATAGATTGAAACTCTTCTAACTTTCATCCCTACTTGTGCAGTAGCTGACTTAAATGTGTGAAAGGCATTGTAACCCTGCACTGCCAAGGTGGACTCTGCAGCTTTAAACCATATGCCAGTAACTGCACATATCCCCACATTCTCCACAGTAAAGAGAACCTGGAGGAAGTAGAGTCCCTTGTTTAGGCTCCTGGTATTGAGCAGTAAAACCTTTAGATTCCCTTGGGCTGGTTTTGCTATATAGGAAGGTTTGTTAGTTTGGCATTGCCTGAAAAGGCACCATAGGGGAGGAAAATGTTTTAGCCAATATTCAAAGGCCTAGAGAGGACAGGTGCAGACCATAATTGTCAATGCAGCATGACCATTCGACCATGTCCTTCTATGCTAACAAATATTGTACCCTTTTGCAATGACACCAGAAACTTAGCCGATTATTGAAGTCAGTCATCTTTTGTTTATATTGTGGCATCATCCTTGGTAAAGGTAGAATGCTGCTGAATGCTAGGAGCATACCAGCCTGAGACATATAGTCCAAGAGCTCTATAATGTCTCTTTTCATATAGTCCAAGGAGATATGTTTCAGGTCATTTACATTCACATGGACTATGACTGAGTCATACTAGTACTTGTGGTCTTATGACTGAGTGAATGGGTGATGTAGTGGATCCTAACCCCTGATAGACAACTGACTGTGATTTTCTCCTTAATCAGCCTGGTGGGTGGGATATTTATATGTCTCACAATGGAGTTTCCTATGACTAAAATACTTGGTAGTGTGTTGGTTTACTTGACAGGCTTTGTAGTTTAGGCTCCAAAAGGTGTCGCTGTATATGTGTTGTTTTGGGTGATGTTTTGGTGGAGTGCTTTTTGAGATTGCTGAGGATTCTTTTTGCAGGATGTCTTTGGGGTTTAGGAAGGTTGCTTTTAAGTGCTTCAGTATATGTCGGTCTATGTGTTGGGTCAGTACTATGTGTGGTGGGTGTAATGCTTACATTACTGACAACCTGATTGGTATTTTGAGTGCTTTTGTGTGAGAGTCTTGCCTACATTGTCTTAGTATACCCATATCCACTAGGCTGGTAGAGAAATTGGGTAAGTGCTCATCTGTGGTGTCAGGTCATTTTTTTAGGTGAACTACAAAGGCATGGTACAGCAGGGGTTACAGTAGGCTGACTTTGGCACTGTGAGCATAGAAGCTGCAGCTACACTATGTATGACTGAATTTGTGCAGCAGTCCTCAGTAGTATGCAAATGTGTAGCTCTTTGCACAACTGACTACTGGGTAAAGTTACAGAGGAAGCTTTATAGGTAAAATTTAGCTTATAATTGCCTGTGTCTATACAAGGCATTGCTAAACACCACTAAGCGATGAGCAGCAGTATTTACATACTCAAAGAAAAGTGACTAAACTAACTATAAAAGTTCTATTACCAATTAAAGAATCTCAGTTTAAACCTCCCTGTGTGTTTCTCAACTTGGACAGATCAGGCAACCTTTCTACTGCCACAAGAAATGCAGTCCTAGTCTTCTTAATGTAAAAACACACTTTAGTTGGCCAAACGTGTAAAGGTACCAGAAACAAAGCAAACAACTAGCTACAACATGTAAGTACAAGATGATTCTAAGGCAGACAAGCCAACAAAGAGTAACACACACTCTAAGCAATTTTAAAGTGCACTAGCAGCAGCCAGACCAGGGAAAAGTAAATATACCTTACAGAGATGAAATGCAGAAGAAGGCAATCATTTAAAAACACTAGAACAGTCTTCATAAATAGCTTAGAAAAATACAGTATTTCAATTTAAAGTACATATCTTAGCCTGGGTGGCACCAGATGCCAGGCAAAACACTCTGATGACACAGGCAAGGACACAATGTGTTTGTGGCCTTTGTGGAACTGAGCCAAGAGCAGTGTAAATAAGCCAATTTTATAGACTCAAATAAAAGTAACTAAACCAACTAAAAAGCCCTCTGGTCAATGAATGAATCTCACTTTAAGCCTCCTCATGTGTTTCCCAATTCTGACAGACCAGGCTACCTTTTCTACTGCCAAAATTGAAAAGGTACAATAAAAATCAAACAACTATACTCAACAAGTAATTACGAGGTGATTCTAAGGCAGACAATCCAGCAATGAGGAGCACACACTTTAAGGTGATTTTAAAGCACACTTCAATAGTCTTTCCCAGTAAAATGAGCAGATGGGATGAGACTGTGAGGAGCTTGCAAGGCCACAAATACAGTACAGGTGGGCAGCTCAAAAGCCTGCAATTGGGGAACAAGAAAACAGATTTAAATGGTAAGATAAGTGCAGTAGTTTAACTGTACTTCTCTGGATGTAAAATGGAGTCTAAATGCTTTGGCATTAGCCTAAGGTGAGCTTTTCGCTTTCAAGCTTCCATGCATGCCTCTCAGCTGTCCCTGATTTTGACTCAAATTTTAACTCTGTCCCTTTAATCCCTCCCAAATTTGGTGACTGTTGAAGGAAAAGTGGTGAATTGCACTTAATAACAATAATCACAGACTTCTTTTACTTTATTCTAGCTGTGTCTCAAGTTAATAATCTTAGTGTTTTAAAAGTGTCCCTGATTATTTCTGAATTTGTCCCTGATTCGGTTGATATGTGTCTGTGATTCATTGAGTGCTATGCTTCCAATAGTCCAAAGACAAGTGGCTGACTCCTCGTGTAATATAAAATACCAGGAGGCTAGAAATAGCTTAAAGCTTTAACCTGTAGTGCTTATTTTCCCAAAACTGCAGAAATTTACCATACCCACTAGGTTCAATTACTGCAAGCTTTAGTTACAACTCACACAGCTGGCCAAAGGTGGCTTTTTGTCTTAAGTTTGAAAAGTGACTAAAACACAATTAGATGAGCAATGCTGATAACCCAATTAAGAGCTCTAAAATAACAATGGATACTGTAAAACCAACATCAATTCATATCTATAGCTTTGGATTAAAAGGAGACATAGCAAAATTCAAAAAAATGAGTGAGAGCCCACTCAAACCTGATTTAGATGCCTATGCACATCACAAAAACAACTTGAAGAGCACTCCAACCTAAAGCACTGCAAACTATAAAATATCTTCAGTTAATAGGTTTAACTTCAGATTCAGAACAAACACAAAACAGGAACATAAAAAAAATAGATTTAAATGGTAAGAAAGTGCAGTAGTTTAAATGTACTTAGCTGGATGCAAAGTGGAGTTCAAATTCTTTGTTTGGCATTAGCTTGCAGAGAACTTTTCAGCTTCTAAGAGTCTAAAGACCCTATTCTGGGAGGAGGAAATTCAGGATCCAGGACCTCCAGGAGTATGATCCTAACAAATTCTGCTTGAAGTTGAAGGACTCTAGCTGATAATGTGTTGTAAAAGTATGAGCAAAGCACCAAGTAGCTTTCTTTTAATAAATGTCTAGAGTCCATCCCTTCCAGTATGAAGTCAAAAAAGACAAGGTTCTAGTATAATGTGCCTTAATTCTGCTTGAGATTGTTTTACTATGGTGGGAATAACAAGACAAAAATTAACAATGTACAACCAGCAGTTGATTGTCTGAATTGACATAGGTTGCCCGTTGTTTGTCACATCATAGAAAGTACATAGATCTTTAGCTTTCCTAAAGGACTAAGCATTGACAAGATATTATCCAAGTTACACATGCTTGCATGAGTATAGAGAATCCTTTTGCCCCTCATTTAAAACATGAAGAGAGAATATACGGAGAATGATAGCTAGATTCAAAGTAAATAGACATGAATGGCAGAGGGTTATAGAAGTAGCTCCATCTCTAAGGAAGAAAAAATAGGGTTCATCACCCATGAGAATGTACAACTTGGATACTCTGTTGCCAATATCAGAGCAATAAGTGCAACAGTCTTCTAAATAATGAACCAAAAAGCAGCCAAAAAAGAGCTTGTTCAAATGAAGAAAGATTTACTTTTCCAGCACAAACTAAATATTTCAACAGTGATACATGCATACTAGGTGATCTTACAAACCAAAAAAAAAAAAAACTTTCTAGAACAGCTCAAGCAAAGTCTCAGAAGGAAGAAGGGGATGAATGGGTAGACACTGAAAATACTTGCTAAAGAAGTAGCAGGCCAGATGATAGTAACTCACACAAACATACAAGAACCAGCGGTACAGAATCCTTGAATGGGTTCTGGGTATTATTGTGACCCGAACTAGTAAATTGTTCCTAAGTAGTAACCAAAGATTTACTAATAGCAGAGTTTATTGCCTCCCTCAGGACCTGCTGGATGTCCTCAGAAACAAGTTGCCTAAAATGTATCAGAGTAGCATGATCCAGGAAGTAAATTATAAATGATTCAGACTGGGATATATCACACTCCCCCAGCAGATCCAGTTGGTGAGGCGGTTTGTGGTAATTGCCTTTAGCTAATTGCATAAGGAGAGAGAACCACTGTTGTCTTAGCCAAAAGGGAGTCATCACAGTGATCTTTGGAGTGTGTTTCTGAGTCTTTAGAATGACCCAGAATATCAGTGGAAAGGGTGGAAATGTATACAGGAACATTTACTTCCAAGGAAATTAAAATGCATCTATTTGCCAGGTCTGCCTGCAGGGGTTCCTGGTACAAAATCTGGCTAGTCATGTTTTGAAAGGAGGCAAACAGATCTATTTGAGGTGTTTCCCACAAATGGACCAATTGCAGGAAGACCCCCCCATTCAGTTTTTATCCAAGAGAATTTGTCTTGCTCCTGCTCAGCTTGTCTGCAATTGCATATTGCTCGGATGGAATGTAGGAAGCTTAAAGGGTTAAACAATGCTTCAGAGTGACTTCCCAGGTCACCACATCCAGCCTATCCTGAGCATACAATATTGTGCGCCCATTCATTTATGTGCCACATCACTGTGGTGTTGTCTGTAATCATAGGTTCATAGGTTCATAGGTTCATACTAGGCTATCTGCCCTAGGGCATTTATAAGCCTAGCCAGAATGTGTTTGGCTTTCGCCACCCATTTTAAATTTATTTTGCTATGCCCTTTTTCGAGGTTAGTATACTGTGCCTCTGTCTAACAGTGACACAGAAGTGATACCCGGGGTAAACCTACGATCTCCCATCCACTCATCAAGATTCCTCTTGAAGAGAGTCAATGAGGGACTCTGCCTAACCTGGACTGGGATTTTGTTCCAGAGTGAAGGGAACCTCTGGGTTATGAATCTGTCCCTCAAGCATGTCCTATTTATTTCAGTGCTGAGGTTCAAGTCTCTGGATTTGGATTTTCTGAGGTGCAGCATGTCCATTAATTCGGTTGGACATGGCTTTATCGTCAGGCACAGATCGCCTCTGAACAGGCGGTATGCCACTGAGTAGAGCTGGAGTTTCTTTAACCGCAGCATATGGCATCTGTTTGAGCCCTTTGATCCTCTTGGTGAGGTACTTTTGGGATCTTTCCAGTTGCTGCAGGTGTCTGGTAAGGTACATCCCAAAAGGGCATTGTACTCAATTATGGGCCTGATGAGGGATGAGTAAAAGAGCGATGGCGTCCCTGATCTAGATGTGAATCCCTTCATGATTAGGTGGGCTATATAAAATGTTTTTCTAACCACTTTGGCCACGTGGTTGTCAAATGGGAGATTGCTATCAACTTGGGTCTCAGGTCCCTAATTACTTCTTCTGTACTTAATGGATTACCACCTATGTGGTAATTTGTGGGCACTTTGTTTTGCCAAAGGGGATGACTATACACTTTTGGCATTTAGCTTGAAGCCATGGCTCTGGCACCAGTTGTCTGTTTCTATGAGGCCCTTTTGGAGGATGCTTGTGTCGGCTGGAGAGTTGATTATGGCCCAGTTTGCAGTCATCTGCGAACTTGGTCAGCCACAGTCCTTCCGTGTTGGCCTGTACCTCCGAGAAATATATACCGAACAAGAGAGGTCCCAGGACTGAGCCTTGTGGGACACCACTTGTAACTGGTTTGGAGTCTGACATGGCTCCAGCAATTCTAACCATGTGGGTTCTGTCCTTGAGCCAATTTGCAATCCATCTAGTGACATAGGGGTTTATATTTAAGCTGGTGAGCTTATCTATAATGCCCGAGTGGGGTATTGTATCGAAGCTTTAGGTCCAGGTAGGCTGTGGACCACCTTCCCTAACAATGGCCTTGGTGACTATTTCAACGAAATCAACCAGGTTTAAGAGGCAGGATCTGCCCTTAACAAAGCCAAACTGGGTAGGATCCAGTGTTTGTAGGTCCCCAATATCTTTATTTATGAGGTCCATGATGATCCTTTCCATAGCTTTGCAGACCAAGCTAGTCAGGCTTATGGGGCGATAGTTTCTAGGATCCGTTGAGGCACCACCTTTATGGAGAGGGACCACTGTTGCTGTACGCCACTTTGGGCACATATCCTGTAGTAAGGCTGAGATTGAACAGTAGTTTTATGTTTGGTTTAGCTCTTCTTGGAGTTCATGTAGGGCAGCCGGGACACCGTCTGGTCCCATTGATGCTGTGTTTTTGCTTTGGAGAGGGCGGCTCTTACCTGAGCATCTGAGATGTCAGGGGCAGCACTCTGCTGGGATAGATATTTGCCTTTTTGGTCGGGAGGGGGAGGGAGTTTGCGCTGAACCTGTCAGCTAGGATGTTGGCAATGTCTGTGGGTTCGGTGTATTTTTTGTCATTTTGGACTAATTCTGAGCATATCTGGGAATTACCACCCAGGTTCCTAACATAACTAAAGAAAGCCTTGTGATTATCCTTAGTGTCCTGTGCAATTTTTCTCGAAGCTGGCCTTAGACAATTTTATGTGTGCCCGTAGTTTTGCTAATACTGATCAGTGATGCCTTCCCTTTTTGGGATTTTGCTTTATCATTTAGTAGCTTCCTCCTTCTATTGTATAGTTTGTTTATGGCTGGGGTCCACCAGACTGGATGTCTGCCTTTTGTTGGATTGGGTCTTGGTTTTATTTGGGATCGCATGATCCATGCATTCCTGAAGGTGTTCATAGAATGCGTTTATAAAGGATTCTGCATTTTCCACAGGCCCGGGGGCTTTGAAGGATTCCACCTCAGTTTTGAGGAGTGTGAAATTTGCTTTAGAGAAGTTTTTCACTGTGGTTTTCTGAGCAGGGGGTGGGGTCGGGATGTGAATATCCAGTGAGATTAGTTTATGGTCTGATCTTACCAGTGAGGGATACACTTCTGGTCTGGAGCATAGAGTCCCCATGTTGGTGATGATCAGGTCCAGTATGTTTTCCCCTCTTGTGGGAGTGGTAACAAGTTGTTCCATAGCATTTGAGTTTATAAATTCAAGGAACCTTTGGGCTAGGGTGTTGGAGCTAGAGTAATGCTCCCAGTCTATGTTTGGGAAGTTGAAGTCACCCAATATAATGGTGTTTGGAGAGACCTTCATATTTTCCAGTGTTCTCAGGAAGGCCGAGTGGGGTTCCTGGGTTTGGGAGGGTGGTCTGTAGCAGGCTATAAACTGGAAGGCAGTTTTACCCACTGTTAGTTGCACATGGATAGTCTCTGATGCTTCGTGCTTTGCCACCAACTTGGAGGTGTGGGTATCTTTGATGAATATCGATACTTCCCCTCCTTTTGTGGTTCGGTCCAGGTTTTGGGGCCGAAAAGCATGGTATGAGGTATAACCTGGTAGTGTTGGGGTGCTCTCGGGAGCCCTGAACCAGGTTTCTGTTACTGCACAGATATCGATGTTCTCCGTGCTAAGGAGAGTTTCGAAAGTGCATCTTGAGGTTTAGACTTCTGGCGTTGAGTAGCATTACTCTTAGTTTCTTATCCCTTGTGATACCTATGAGGTGGGTTTGTCATTTGAGCCTTGCCTAAAAAGGCACTATGGGGTAGCAAGAGCCTTTGCCAATATCCAAAGCCCAGGGGTGACAGGTGCAAGCCGCCCTAGCTGGCATCGTGGCTTGTCGAGCATATCATCCCAAGCTGACAGGCATTGGATCCCCTTTGAATGACACCAGTACTTAAGCCAATTGTTGAAATAGATCATCTTGTCTTCATATTGTGGCATCATTCTTGGTGAGGGTAAGATGCTACTCAAGGTCAGGGTCATACCGGCTTTGGGCTACATGCTCAGAGAGCTCCTTTATGTCTCTTTTCATGTAGTCCAGGGAGGTACGTCTCAGGTCATTCACACCAGCATGGACAGTGACTGATTCATATTTGTACTTGCCTTGGAGTGACCTGAGTGCTTGTGTTATGTGGCGGATCCTAGCGCCCGACAGGCTGCTCACCGTGACCCTCTCCTTGTTCAGCCTGGTGAGCGGGACGTCAGTGTGCCTGCCGATAGTCACCTATTACAAGTGTATCAGGTGTGTTGTTTAGTCTTAAGGGCTGTGACTGTTCGGCACACTGGCTTTGTGAGATATGTGTTGCACGTGTTTTGTTTTGGGGTAGCGGCTGCTTGGGTGTCTGCTCTTTATTTAGAGCCTCTGAGTATGTTTTTGTGTGATTATGTGTTTGGTTTGCTGTCGTGGTAGGTCTATGTGAGACTGGAATTGTAGTGAGTGTGGTTTCCTTCTCCTCCTGACTGGTTATGCCAGTACTGAGTTGAGAGAGCTTAGCCTCCAGTTTGGCTATATGGTTGCATCTCTCACATGTGTTGGAATTTGTTGCAAAGGTCCCAGGTACCTCAAATGCTGAAGGGATTCTATAGAATGGATCACAGCTAACATCTCTTTGAAATTTATGTGCTTTGGCTTGTCTTATGTGTTCCAAAGGCATTGCACTTTTACCCCCATTGAAACAGTGCCCCCCAAGCAAAATCTGAAGCATCTGGTGTGACAGATTGAGCTGGGGCTGGAAAAAGAGAATGGGAGACCTGGATTCTGGGTGATATTGTCTCCACCAATGCAATTCTGTCTTCACAGAACCCAAGGCTGGAATTACTAACTTTTGAGCATGACAATGTTGGGTCCACATAGTTTTCAAGAATCACTGGATTTTTTTTCATGTGCAGCCTGACAGAAAGAATCATGAGTATCATAGACACCACAAACCCTAGAATCCTGTGGGACTCTCTGACTGATGTCTGAGGTTGATTTGAGAAGATTGCTTCCAGATACAATTCCACTTCCTCATAGATTAGGAATGACTTTTGCAGGGAAGAACCTACAAAGTGTCCATGAAACACAATTTTGTGACATGGACTTGAGGATTTTTGACTGTTGATCTGAAAGTCCAGGTTGAGAAGGAGGGTTGTAACCCACGAAAGGGACTCCTGACACCTTGAAAAAAACTCTGCAAGGATAAGTAAGTCATCTAAATAAGTAGGTACGTGAATACCATCCAGTCTGCAGTGACTATCACAGGAACTAAAGATTTTGTAAATATCCTTAGAGCTGTAGATAACCCCAAGGGTAGTGCAAAAATGTGCTAATGACCCAGACACAGAAAATATACGAAAAGCTTTGAACTGTATAGTAAGCATCAAGTATAAAGTTGCCATGAAACCTAGAGAGGGAGTGCGAGATAACATATTTTTGTAGGGTCAACATCTTGAACTTTGGTACTTTCACTAACAAACTGAGAAGGAATTGGTGGAGAAATTATCTCCTTGACTGGTCTTTTTTTGATACAAAAACATTCTGGAAAAGAATCCTTACCCTCTGTGACTTTAGGACACTGGTTCTATGGCCCCAAAGAAAGCACGTGTTAAAGAACTTGAGGAAAAACTCTGTTTGGTTTGGAGGATGAGGGGAGATTCCTTGAAAAGGAGGTATGTTTATTCAGTACCATTTGTAACCCTCTTAAAATACTCTCCGAACCTATTTTTCTGAAACAATCTGTTGCCAAAAGGTGAAATTTAGAACCGGGTTCTGAGACAAATTTGAATGGGACGAAGCAGAGGGGGAAGGGTAGGAATAATGGTGACATACTCATTCTGAAGTAGAGGTCTGCCCCACTTTCTGAAAGTATCTCTGCTTTTTTTGGACCCCCTCTTGCTATTTCTTTTTAGATCCCTGTTTACTGGAAGCTTGATGGGATTGTTTGTTTTGCTTTGTGGAAAAAAAAAGAATCAGGGGAATTTCAAGGAAAAAGAAAAGGGGGAGGTGAAAAATCTTAGTAATACCAAAGATCAGTTTACCGGTTTCATCAAACTACCTAAAAACCTGAGTAGCAGATAGAGCAAATAACACCTTCCTGTGTAAAGGAAAATTTTACAATCTCAGATTTTCCAACTTCTGAAAACTTTTTATTACATACCCAGGCAAAATGTCTTATCACAGTAGCTGTAGATGTAGCCCAGAGTCAGCATAATCATACACACTCTTTGAGAATGTTCAGACACTTATTAAGAAGTAATAATAATAGGATTCAGAAAGAACCAAATTTGAAAACTATCCACAAAATTCAACACGCACTTCAACATATGTGCTTTATAATTCAGGATCCTTACAACTAGTGCTGAAGAACAGGAAACTCTCTTTCCAAACCTATCAAATGCTTTACCATCCTTTTCCAAATACAAAGGATCAGCATTAACCAGAAATTTGGTCTGAGGAAACAGTAGTGGCCACTGCATAGTCACCCAACCACACATTCCAAACAAAAGGTATTATCAACATAAGACCTTTCTAAAATGTCTTTCAGTTTCATACTCCTTCTCTTTACAAACCTGGTAGAAGCCCTATTGCATTTACCAAATTCTTATGATCTAGGATTATCTTCCAGGTCTTGCTAATAACTATTTTAATACTGACAGACTTTACATAATAATTCAGTTCAAAAGAATGAGAATCTTCATTCTCAGTCATGCCATCATCAGAATTTTTCTTTACCAACCCCAGTTTAAGAAATGGAGGTCATTTAATTGCTCTCTCTCTAATGACCTGCTTTTGAAACTAAGTCAAATAATTCATATTTATAATTTTTTTCTAAAAGAACTGAAACCTACAGTTTGACTTCATTATTCTTTCGCATGGGGCTGTGTTTTCTGCACCCTCCTACTTAATATACTCAGCTTCAGGGCTGCTGCAACTCAAGGCAAAATGATTTGAAGATAATGCTTTGAAAATTTTGTTACACCCAGAATTTCTACTCAGGATCGTGCAAGAAATAGAGAAGAAATATAAAAATAAAAAAGATAAAAGATAAGAAAGGTACTCTGGACAAGCTAATATGAAAGTCAAACAGAGCCTGTGATGATAAGAATATCACAGTTCAAGCAGATCTGCAAGTTAAAGCAACTTACTCATCACCAATTTACAGACCTTTACATTGTGCTTTTTGTACATGTCTTATTGGGATTGATCTGCATTGTCTCTCACTGTCAGCCTTACCTGAGCACCACAGCGTTCCGCCTTCCTTCATTATTTCCATTCCCTGCTGGGATTACTACAACTGTGATTTCCATCCTGATGTTCCAGCAGAGCAATTAATAATATAGTTTCTTTAAAATATGCCATTATTAATTGTATATGCTGGGTCAAAAATGAGCTACTGTAATTTGCTATATCTCCCCTTTGTGAATAATTGGCATTACATAAAAACCTGATCATGTATTATACAAATGCTAGTTCTGATGTGGCAAGCAGATGTGAAAAGGATGAATGTGTATTCTTAATTCTACAAGTGCTCTGTTCATTGCTGGATATACCCTTTAATTGTGTTGACTTCTAAATTATTTCTATAATTGTTATTTTATTCCTTTTTTATTTTTTTGCCTTCTGCATTTGCACACCACTTGGCAGTGTGTGCAACCACAGTTCTTGGCTGAAGGCATAAATGTAATACAAATGAGCCTGGTGCCATTGCGCTGATGTTAAAACTCTAGCTAGTACTGAATGAAGAAAATGCACCTGTCAGCCAACAACCTCTGTGGCACAAGCTGCAAATTCTTTGAGTTGTGAGAAAAATGTGGTTTAAATCTATAGTAATGATATTTTTGCTTATGGTGTGAGATGAAGTATTGATACACATTTTGGAATATAAATTGAACACCCTATGTCTGTATAATAAGGGCTGAATATATTACCTGTACTTGTGAATTACTGTTACCAATGTTTTGTTTTGGGGAAACTAAACCATTTTGTGAATAACAGCATTTGCAATGCATGATGCCAAAAATGACAGATTCTAGTGTGAGAATAGAAATTTGTTAACATGATGAATATAGACATATGTAAAATATGTTATACATTGCTTATTCTTGTAGCCTAGGTATTAATCATGACAATAATAATTTTCCCTTTCAGAATATGTCATTGCATGTATGTGGTGTGACACAAATGATATGTCATTTTCTGTGTCCTTTTTTCTGAATAATTGTCGTTGCATGAAACCATGATGAGATGTAACAAAAATGCAAGTTCTGTTATGGCAACCCAATGTTCAGAGGATGACTGTGTCAGGCTAATGCAGTAAGAACTCTTTTTATTGATAATTTGTTTTTTTTATTTATAATTGTATACACACACACACACACACACACACACACACACACACACACACACACACACACACACACACACACACACACACACACACACACACACACATTCTCACATATAGTTGACTTTTACATTTCTGTGCTGCTTGGTAGTGTGCAATGACATTTCACTTCTAAAGGCAAAAATTAAAAATGTAATATGGACTGTCTTCACTTGTACAAATGAGACTCGTATAGACTTCTCAGGGGAGACTTACACCTTGCCTACAGAGCAACCCAAGACCCAAACCTAATGAACTTACTGCATATCTGTAAATCAAATAGGTCTAGGGCTACCCATACAAGGAACTTAAATATGGCCTGCGACTTAAATAGGACATGCTGGAGGGACAGATTTTTCTGCCAGCAACTGCCACATCTTTGGAAGAGGCTATCAATTCATGTGAAACAGAGCACCTCTATGACACTGTTCAAGAGAAACCTGGATGAGTGGATGGGCACTGTAAATTCTTACCGGGGATCGTGCCCACAACCCTCCTGGACATGGGTGGTCATCACTAAATGAAATCTTGGGTATTGACAAGTACTTCTACGGTATTACATTGGGTTGAAACAGCTACACTTAAAATAACCTGTGGGTCGATAGCCTAGTAATCTCCTATGATCCTATGGTAATGCAAGGTTTGAAATCAGTTTATAAATATTTTTACTGAGGGGGTCAGAATGAGATTTGTTATAAACTTTTGTTTAGGAATGTAACACTATATGGAAATGATTATCATAAATATGATTTGTGCAGCAAAAGTATCATTAATGTTTGCTATATAAGTTCAATATAAATTGTGTAAAGTATGTTAAACATGACAATGATGATAGTTGATTTAAAATGCGATTGGAATGGTATGATGTGCACAATAGTTTTGTTATAATTATTATGACTCATCACATCATAATCATGTGTTTAGGACAGTTTTATGTCACTTTAAGTATGAATGGAAACTACTCCAACATGTAGTACTCACATCATACAACTCCATGCATCTGAAATGTGCTTACAACCACAAATGCTGCCTGTTATATAAAAATGTAGTACCATGACTCCTTAAATTCGCACATGCAGGCATCTCTTAAGTACATCTCCACTCATTTTAAAATTATTATATCTTATCTTACCATGTAAAAGAGGAAGTTCTCTGTGGCACTGATAGTTAATAAGCAAATGTTACCATTTTTACCCTTCTTTTTCTCAATTCCCAGGTGGTACTAGTCAATTATGCTAGTGGATAAGCCCCAACAGCCCACTATGTCACAATGCATAGCATTTTCCTCCAACCAACAAAGATTATAACAAACGTGGTAAAGTATTTCAGTGTTTAACATTGGAATATGTGTAAATAAGGTGAGCATCACACATGGCCAAATCTCACTGCCGTACTTCACAACTTCATTGTTTTTTTTTTGTTTTTTTTTATATAATCATTGCCAGTGTCTCTGCCAAGCCATTTTGTACCTTAAATTGTGCAAATGCAGCTGCCAAGCTATGTGTGGTTGCACACAGTCTTTTACATGTGAGATACGAATTGGGTGCCAATTCAGACATATAGTTCTAGGTGCACTTCTATAGACGTGGCTGGTGAAGGTGACGATGCTGCTACATTTAGAGCACAACAGTGGTGTGAAGAGGAGTTCAGGATCTTTGTAGCACTTCTCAACAAGCACTACAGCCATAAGCTGCTTCAGGGGGTTATACCAGGTCTCATTATAAGGCTAAGGCTTGGAATAGCTTGGCCAAGGCTGTCTCCACTGCAACTGGCATTCCACTCAGTGGGGAACAATGTTGTCATTATTACAGTGACATCAAGAGGCAGAAGCAGGACATTCTGAGCCAATGTGAGGATGAATATAAGACTCACACATCCCTCAGTTGTATGTGTAGTGACACATCACCAATGATTGATATAGTATGAATTAGCCAGTCAGTACATTGATTCATTGTAAGACTCAAACATCCCTCAGTTGTATGTGTAGTGACACTTCACCAATGAATGATATAGTATGCATTAGCCACTCAGTACATTGATTTATTATGCTTTCATATATTGTCTTTATTCTCTTACAACTGATGAAGATATTGCCCGGAACAGGGAGGTGCATCAGGAGAAACTGTTTTTGCCTCAGAGAGGCATGAGGTAAGTATCTATCAAGTATGAATGCAAGTCAGATCATATTTTTAGGGCATCGGTCCATCATATTTGGGTGTGGCAAAGATAAATATATTTATGCATTATATTTCCTTATGTACTGAAATAATAATGTGACATGGCATTGATGTTATTCTCAATGTTTTGTCTCCTACAACCCCATCTCTCAGTCTCTCTTTTCTTTAAAAAAATGTATATATATATAATATATATATATATATATATATATTTTTTTTATATATTGCTGCTGCGACTCAAATAATCATCAGCACAAGGAGCTAGACCAACCACTGGGTTTATCCCACCTTACCTCCATAGGTGGTTGCAATGATACCACCACAAGAAGCTCAGACACCCAGCCCATCTTGGTCACAACCTGTCAGATGTTGTCTCCAGAAATCCTGTACTCTACATGCTACAACTGCATCAGGTAGCCCTGCCCCAGCTGCTGGTGCAGTGGTACCCACCAGGAATAGTACTGGAGGTAGTGACTTTGTCACCCATCCGGACGTATGAGGGACATCATAGAAAGTGGCCTTGCTGCTGGAATTGGCAGAGTTGAAAAAGTCCTGCATCAGATTGCAAAACTGATTCCACATCCAGCACTGACCCAGGAAACTGAGACAAGAGACAGTGATGAGTGTTCTGAGGGTGGGGACTATATTCTCACTGTGCTCAAGCTGGACACAGATGTGCTTCCAATGTCCCCTAGCTACCTATCTGCAGTCAGGGAAGAAAGTGTTGCAGAAAAGAGGAAAATCCCAGGATGCAAAAAACTCCTTTACCAGCCTCAGTAAGAAACTGAGATCCCTCATAAAATCCTCCAAAGCTAGTTACGAAAATAAAATTGCCAAAGATTCTAAAGACATCCACAAGGCATTCTATAACTATGTCAAGAATCTAAATGGCAATGCTCAGATCTGCTCTGAGCTGAAACAGAATGGCATTAAATATACTGATCCCAAGGATATTGCCAATATCCTGGCAGATCGATTCAGTGCCAACTTCACCCACCTCTCACCCCCTAAATGGCCCATCTCAATACTGGAAGATTGCCAAATCTGGTAATAATGGCCAACGCACTCTCCAAAGCTAAGAATACAACATCCATGGGACCAGATGACATCCCGGGCTGTGTACTACATGAACTACAATATGAACTGGCACCTCACCTAAGTGTCATGTTTAATCATAGCCTCACTTCAGGTTTGTGCCCACTGAGTGGCACAGAGCTACAGTTATCCCACTCCACAAGAGGGGATCCACCTGGAATCCTGGAAACTACCATCCCATCAGTCTGACAAGCCTTATCTGCAAGGCCATGGAGCGTATTATCATGGAACTTACAAACAAAGACATTGGCAACCTTCAAACACTGGACTTCACCCAGTTTGGGTTCGCGAAGAGCCGATCTTGTCTCCTGAACCTGATTGGCTTCTTTGAATCAGTCTCCAGAGCCATGGACAAGGGTAAGGTGGTCCACACAGCCTATCTAGACCTTGCCAAGGCCTTTGACACCCCCCCCCCACTCTGGAATCATAGATAAACTTACTAAGCTGGGCATTAATCCCTACATCACCCAATGGGTTGCTAACTGGCTTACTGATAGAACCCACACTGTAAAAGTAGCCGACTCCAAATCCAGCTCCAGACAAGTGACAAGTGGAGTACCTCAGGGTTCAGTCCTGGGACCGCTCTTGTTTGGCATCTAGTTCTCTGAAGTACAGGCCAACACTAAGGGACTCTGGCTAACAATGTTCGCAGATGACTGCAAACTGGGAGCCATTATTGAATCCCCAAATGATGTGGATACTCTACAAAAGGGCCTTACAGAAACAGATGCTTGGTGCCAGAGCCATGGGCTCAAGCTCAATGCCAAGAAATGTATAGTTATCCCCTTTGGGAAAAAACATGTATCCATGAATTACCATATAGGTGGCAGTACACTAAATGCCAAAAGTGTGACAAGAGACTTAGGGACACAGGTGGACAGTGATTTCACCTTCGATAACCACATCGCCACAACAGTCAGGAAATCCTTCTATGTGGCACACCTCATCAGTAAGGGCTTTTCATCCAGAAAAAAGGATGTCATTGTCCCACTGTACTCATCCCTCATTAGACCCATTATAGAATACAACGCCCCGTTTGGTATGTACCTCTCAAGACATCTGCAACAACTGGAAAGGCCGCAGAAATACCTCACTAAAAGAATCACAGGCCTGAAGTAGATGCCATACGCTGACCACCTTAAAAAACTCCAGCTATACTCTGTTGCATATCATCTACTCAGAGGCAATCTCTGCTTAACATACAAGGCCATGTCAAACCCAGAGCTGTTGGACATGCTACACTTAAAGAAATCCCAATCCCTCAGAGCCACATGCTCCAGGGATCTAAACCTTGTCATCACAATGAACAAAACATGCTGGAGGGATAGGTCCCTGACCCAGAGACTCCCCAGACTCTGGAACAGATTTCCCATACATGTCAAGCAGAGTGCCTCTTTGGCCCTCTTCAAAAGGAACCTTGATGATTGGATGGGAGAAAGGAAATTCACCCTGGGGATCATGTCAGTCGCCCTGCTAGACAGGGGTCCAGGGAAGTAAATAGTGTGGGAAGAAATAGCCAGGGAATTGTTATGGCTAGGTTTGTATAGGCCCTAGGGCTGATAGCCTAGTACCAACCTATGAACCTATGAATCTATGGGTGTCCCCCAGCCTTTTATGTCCATCATCATCCCTGTCTGTCTTTTATGTCCTGTATGTCTGTGCCTGCTGCCTAATATACCCTACCTACCTCACTCTGTTATTCCTAAAAAGTGTCCTAACAGTCCTCCCTTAAATAAATATGGGCATCTGTTCCACAAAAAAAAAATATATATATATATATGTATATATTATATATATGTGTGTGTGTATATATATATATATATATATATATATATATATATATATATATATATATATATATATATATATATATATATATATATATATATATAGATGCCCCATATACTTCTCTGCATTTTTCCTGTGTATCTATCCCTTGTGTAGTGACTCTCCAAATTCATCAAATTCCATTTACAAATTTATATTTATGCTGTGAAAAAGTGGATAGCTATGGTGCTGTCCCACCACCATCATGCACATTCCTTTATTCTTTCTCTGGTGTCCTCCCCACTTCTTGCCCCCATTTTTAACACTATCTTATCAACCACTTTTTCACGTTTAATTTGGTCAAAAAATGGAATTACACACAACACATGTGGCCAGAAAAGGCCTGTACAAAAAGCCTTCACTTGTACTCAGCTTTTTTGTGGAGCTTGCCATCACGCACCATAGCATTAACAGTAGATCAATAAAGCATTTGCTAGAATGTTCCATCCTCAAAAGTACAACTTATTAACCCAGCATTATCTTGCTAATGTCTAAATCATGTTTCTAATCTCCTACCTTTGTTTGCTCCCTATTGCAAACATTTTATTATACACAGCATGAAACACCTAAGAGTAACACACTATAAAGATGGTCAGAAACGTTTCATAAACAAAACTTTTTGCATGTCTCACTGTCTCAGTCTATCTTTCTGTCTCTCTCTTCCCTTTCTGTCTCATCACTTTTTACTCTTGGATATTTATTAGGTTGCTGCATATAATGTTCACCTTATGTGATTTTACAGTTGTCATTACTGTTATAACCCTAATGGCTACATCTTCCCTTGCTTCAGTCTGTTGTCATTGTCCATTCAAATGTGTGATTTTCCCTTTGTGAAGTATGAGTTCCTATGTGGTGTGGTGAGATAATGCTCAGATCTATAGGCTGATTTTTGCAAAGTGTCAAGGGTTCTAATTTAGAAGTACATTAAAGTTTTATTGATTATTTTTTATATGAGTATTGTATATGTTACTGCTACATACATTTATTAATCCACCATTATCCTGTTTCTGTCATAATCTGCTTGCTCCCTGTTAACAGCACTTAACTCTAGATAGTATGACAGAATAATGATTCTCCCTCTCTATCTCTCTCTGCACTCCTTCCATCTCATCACTCTTTTCCTTATGCATTTGTGCATTGCTTGGCACCGAACAACGATATTATCTGACAGTAAAAGGCATTTCACATCTTATGGCAAAAAGTGGTGAGGTTTTGCCTAAGACAGCAGTGGTACCAGTTACCTTTACATAAATATGCTCAAGTCCATTGCACCATAGCAAAACAAACTAAAAGTAATTAAGCGTGATGCAGTTACTCTTACATATCTATTAGGCTGCTGCACGCCACGTATACCCTAAGGGGTGTCGCTATTGACATAATTGAGATGAAGGCTGATAATTATATTCTTCCTTTTTTCAAACTGTCAGTGTCTCTTCAAATGTGTGACTGTGTTGCTGTGTGGTAAGCTAAGATAATCCTCTGGTCTGTACACTGTTGTTTTATACTGTCAAGAGTTCAAATCCAGAAGTATGTCATACAATTTTGTAATGTTTTTTCATATTAATATTGTTTCTGTAACTGTGTGCTACATATTTTATTCACCTGTTGCTGCCTCATTTTCTCATCATGTTTCCTGTATCCTACCGCTTCTTGATCAGTATTGGAAGCACTTTATTGTATAGAGCAATATGTCTATAAAGTATACGGATTTTCAAAGGATGTCCACTTTTCTGCATCTTAATTTTTGTTGTGTTCATCACAAAATATGTGAATTTCTGGTAAATCATTGATGATTAAAGTCATTATGTGATGCCATATATTTGATTTTCAGAAATTATGTAGGTTAGAAAATCCATGCTGTCACAAAACCTATTAGACCAGCAAATTTATAAGTTTATAAGGGCATTATCTTAAAATTATCCCTAAGTTTTGGCTTTTGTCACCTAATATGTTTTACCTTTGTATGTACAGAGCCTGACGGAATACTCATGATTAAAAAACCTTGAGTAACACAACACAGAGATATCCAGAACTGTCTCATAAACAAATCTCTTTGTATGTCTCTATCCCTTTCTCCAAATATTTCCCTCTTGCTACCCCTTCTGTCTAATCAGTCTTTCTCCTCAGATTCACATCAATTCATATTGATTCATTGAAGGTGGTTTCAGCAAATGCAAAGAAACCAAAAACAATTTGGTGAAACCACCTCCCTGCCTTTCTCTTCACCATTTGCATGATGCCTGGCACCGAGCAGTGCTTGTAACTAATGGAAATGGCAATACTCAGCTTATGGCAGTAACTTTTTTGTTTTTGCCTCTGGATGCATTAATCTGACACCTTTCATGCCTCTTTGCCTATCCTTCCTGTGCTATGTAAAGACAGGCTGATGGCATTATGAGGAGACTGTTATGTTGAACAGGCTGCAGAGTTAAATGCATTCTATATGGGATGTTGTAAATGCAAGTGCTGTTATGAGGCATGCTGCACACAAAATTCTTTTCTTCATACTGTTTCCATAGTCCAGGCTTCCACCAGCGTTAACATACTTGGTCCCTCGTGTGTTTCATAATCATTCACAAAATGATCATATCTTCCCAGAAATTATGACAGGACATTAGTTGTAGTCAAGACTTTGTATGTTAACAAGCATAGTACAACATGCACATTTGGACAATATTGCTAATAAACGCATATAAGGTGATAGTATCAATGTGTTATCATTATCTTTCATGTCCTGAAGTTTATTAATTATGACACATGCATGTCTGTTATAGAAGCATCGGCTCAATCATGTCATACAAACACATACATGGACGGTCACCATATATGAGGGCTGTGTGGCTGTATACTTGCATCATCCATATAATGAGTAATGTTCTGCAGTTAGCATGACAAATGTGTAAACTGTGACACATAAAACATTAACATAACATATATTTGTACTTGATTTCATCACAATCAGACCTGTTTGTCTGTCTATGGTCCTTATTTGCTTGAAGGTTAGTACAGAGTGCCACTGACTACTGATAATTTCCATTCTAAGTTCAACACCGCAAAATGTAATTTCACATACAGTATGCTAATACTTTCCCATCAGCCAAGCAAATGAGCTTGTCAGTGGTGTGTTGCAATTAGAAATTTTGAAAAAATAAAACTATTATTAGTAGCTTGTGTTACTTCTGCTTATGGTAATGGCCTGTTGTACTCAAGATATGCGGATTTCTCTGTGATGTTGATTGAACAGTCCATATTGTACAGTTATGCAAACACTCTGACAATTAAACTTAGAAATGAAGTGCAGTGGTATGGAACTTTTTCATACATAACTTCATTAGTGGTTTTCTGAAGTATATGATCATATTTTTGACCTGCCTGTATTTCCACTGCACATTTTCCAAGCATGAGCAAATACCTTTGATAGTGACACAACAGATGATTACTGTTTGCCTGCAGTCATCTCAAACTGAATAGTAATAAATACTTAATTGTCATAAGGGTGACTGTTTGCCTGCAGTCATCTCAAACTGAATAGTAATAAATACTTAATTGACATAAGGGTGACTGCCATAAAAATCACCATACTATGAAAGAGGTACATGTTGCTCTCACTACAACAATGTACATGGATGATAGCATAGATGAGATATGTGAGCAGTATGTAATTATTTGTAATCAGCACCTTGTTGTTACATCTGTCTGTCGGCACATATGCCTTTTCACCAAACCTGTGATGCACACTAACTTCTCTACAGTAATCCTTACAAATGCGTATTATCACACATTTAAAGTCAGACTTCTCCTGTGGCACTCGTAGTTAATACTGTGTTCTCTAGACTGTGTAACTAGATAGATAAGTGGTTCAAATCTAACAGTGATGAACCTGTGTGTGTGTGTGTGTGTGTGTGTGTGTGTGTGTGTGTGTGTGTGTGTGTGTGTGTGTGTGTGTGTGTGTGTGTGTCTAGTGTCAGGTAAGTATGACTTCAGTAACTGCTGTGTCTACTTTCACTTGAGAAACAATTAAACGGGGAGAGGACTCAGCCATCACTTGTCAGCTTACACTAGTTATTTACAAGACTTATTTATTTGGAAAATGATTTCTCCATCAATCTGTTAAACTTTTAGCCATGGGACATTCTGTGTGACACAGTAGTGTCATCCTTTCAGATGTGCACTTTCTCATTATCATAATCCAACTTCTCCTGTGTCTCTGGGTGTTGCTGCTGTTTTCTCTAGATTGTGTAACTAGACATATAGCTGATTTGAATCCTGCATTGTTTAAATAGTATGACTTTTTGCATACATCTGTACTGTCATGTAGAATTGGCTCTGTCACAATATTCATTATGTATACTTCTACTTAGGAGACATATTTACACTGGCAGAAGGTTCCCTATCAATTTCTAGCATCCCTAGGCAAAACCAAGTGGTGGCAACACATTGATAAGATAATACTTTTAAAAGTTGTAATTTGACTTCCCTTGTGGTACTGGCTGTTGATACTGTGCTCTCTAGACTGTGTAAATAGATAGGTAGGTGGTTCAAATCCAGCAGTGAGTGACTACTGTGAGCATGCATTTCTCTCTTGTGCTGTATCAAAAAGTCTTCAACTGCATATAGGATGTGTAGCTAGCTGTACAGTGTTATTCGGCTAGTCCACCACTTTCCTTTCCTTGTAGCAGACATATCACCCTATTAAACAATTGTGATGTCATCTCTTCAAATGTGCACTGTCACAGTTGTAAAGTGGCATCTTACATGGCACTTGCGATTCATGCAGTGTTCTCTAGCTTGTGATCTTATTTATGTAGTCAGTTCAAAACCAGGCATTACTCCTTTGACTCAGTTGTCTCAGTATGTATGAATGTACATGTAAGTAACAATGTTGTCTCCCACATATGTGATGTGTACACGCATAGTTGGGTATTACTGTTTCAATACTTTTTGTCCATTTTTCAAACAAATTTTTATTTTTAATTTATTTACATTTGTTAACTGGGTAGAGTCCAGCTGGGCAAGTAGCCTGTTTTCAGCAGAGACCCAGGGAAATAAGCTCCATAACAATAGTACAAAAAGATTACAAAAAATTTTAAAAGATTTACAAACAATATACAAAAAGTTTGACAGTTACCAACAATCACAATTTACAAAAATGGGAATGGAAAATGGAAAACATTACATTTCTTAAGCCTTACTACAGAAAGTAATATGAAACTCATTAGGTACCTAACTAAAAACAATTGTGACATTTTAATTTGGTAGAAGTAAGACAAGAATATAACAGAATAGAAAACATTTGATTGAAGGCATGAGAAACTAGCCAGGAGTATTACAGGAGCATAGCCATTGTTGAGTAAGGTATTCCTTTAGGTTTTTGAAGCTATGATGGTCTGTGTTTTTAAGATATTTAGGGGTAACAGGTTCCACTGTTTGGCTACTTTGAAGGAGAAGAGAGTCACCAAAGTAATTATGGGACTTTGCAACCTTGAGTATAAGTTTTTCGGATGATCTAAGGGTCCTGGAGTTGGTATTTAGTTGCACTAGGTTAGAGAGTGCAGGACATTTTTCAGGTTTGTGGATGATGGAGTGGGCAATTGTGAGCTGATTGAGTAATAACAGATTGGGAAATTCAAGCCAGTGTAATTTTTGAAGAGCAAGCCAGTGATGGGTCTATCCTAATCAATCATTCCATCGCAGAACAATATGTCCCCATACTATGGAAAATATCCCATATCATTCCCTCCACAGGGGAGGCCCATCTAAAGATCTCTCTAATTATCGGCCCATTGCCATTCTCTCACCCCTAGCCAAAATCTTAGAGAAATGTATCTATAAGCAGCTCCTAGACCACCACTACAAATAACCTCTTATGTAGTTCACAGCATAGCTTCCGTCCAAAACACAGTACCTCTACAGCCCTTATAAGTTTCACTAAGTACATCAACCTCCTCAAAAACAATGGATAACTAGTCTGTACTATATTCCTTGATATGTCCAAAGCTTTTGATATGGTATCCCACCAACTACTACTCAACACTCTAGCCTCCCTCAAACTCAACTCTACAGCTCTCAGCTGGTTCTTTAGCTGCCTTACTAATCAGCAACAGGCAACTAAATGGGATAATAAACTATCCACACTCCTTTGTTGGGGTTCCTCAGGGTTCCATCCTTGGCCCTCTCCGTATTATTATATATTCACAAATAGTCTAAACACTACCACTAAATCTGCTTCTATCATTCAATATGCTGATGATGCTACTCTTATTTGGTCTGCTCCCACACCCCAATAACTCCAAGATAAACTGCAAAAGTCATTTATAGATATTGAAAATTACATAAATGAACTTCACCTCATCCTAAACCCAAACAAAACAAAATTAATGATCTTGTCTATCAGGAAATTCACAGAAAAACCACCTCCTCTCTGCATCTACTCCACTAATGGCACTATTATAGAACCAGTTAACCAAACAAATCTACTTGGTGTCATAATAGACAACAACCTAGCATTCAGTAAATACACATCACTCACAATTAAGAAATTTCACATCAAACTTGGTGCTCTAATGGTTTATTTAACACTGATGATGCAATTTGTTGAAATTTGCCTATTCGAAAACTAGAAGTAAGCCTTCTTCTGTGGTGTGAGGAGATGAGTCAATGTTCTGTAGCTTTTTGCCTTAGTAAGCCATGAGTTTGACTCCATGATTATTTACACATTATGTGTGATTGTGAGTCTACCATCATACGACATTTACATAATGCATTATGTGTGTTTGGATATGCCTAGCATCATGCAATATTTTGTGACAACAGGACATGTTGTACCATTCTTTTAACCAGATTACAGACACAATAATGCTTTCATAGGATCATAGGAAGTTACTAGGCTAATGTCCCTAGGGCCCTTACAAGCTTAGCCAAGTTTTACCCTTATTTCCGTGATCACCACTTAATGCCTGTGTCCAAGGTGGAACACTTGGAGTGAATTTATGGCTACCCATCCAATTGTCCAGATTGCATTTGAAGAGGGACAATGAGGTGCTCTGTTTGACAAGAAGTTGGAGTCTGTTCCAAAGGTGTGGTGATCACTGGGAGGCAAATCTGCACCACCAGCAGGTTCTATTAATGTCACATACCAGGTTAAGGTCTTTACAGCAAGTAACCCGTGCACAATTTGACTTGCATATATGCAGCATTTCCATAGGTTCATAGGTGTTTACTAGACTAACAACCACAAGGGCCTTTTTAAGCCTAGCTATGCATCTCAAATCTTTGACAAGTTCTGACACCCTTGATAAGTGTAAGCATGGGCCTGAGAGATGAACCATTTACAAGTTACCTGTTTGCATCAGAGACATAGGTGCCAAACCAGGGATGAATTTCCCATTTCCCATCCAATTGTCCAAGTTGCACTTGAATTAGATTAGGGACTAACTCTGCTTCACATGGATGTGGAGCCTGTTGCATATATGGGATAGTCTCTGGGATACATATATATCTCTCCAGCAAGGTTTAAGTCTTTAGAACAGGTAATTCTGGTACTGTTTGTTTTATGGACATGCAAGAGGTCCATTAGAGTGAGGTCTGTCAATACTCTGTATGCCAGGCATAGCTCTCCCCTCAAAAGCCTGTAGGAGACAGAATACAGGGATAGGGCCTTGAGGCGGTCTACATAGGACATATTACTTATGCACTGTATTATTTTAGTGAGGAACCTCTGTGGATGTTCCAGTTGTTGGATATGCCTGGTTAGGTACATACCAAAGGGAGCATTGTACTGTAGGTCTGATGAATGCCGAATACAGTGGAACAATGACTTCCTTGGACTTAGATGCCATACCTTTATTTATAAGTTGCATGACATAGAATGATTTCCTCACCACTGTAGACATATGATGATCCAAGGCTAGATTACTATCTATGTGTGTCCCTAAGTCCCTGACTACTGGGTCAACTCTAAGGGGTGTGTTGTCAATATGATAGTTACCAGGGATGGATGACTTCCCAAAGGATACTGTTATGAATTTCTTGGCATTTAGTTTTTGTCCATGACTCTGGCACCAGTTGTTTGTGTGTGTCAGCCCCTCCTGAAGAACATTTGTGTCAGTGTGAGATTCAATGACAGCTCCTAATTTGCAATCATCTGCAAATTTAGTCAGCCAGGGACCACTGACATTGGCCTTGACTTCTGAGAAGTAAATGCCAAAAAGGAGTGATCCAAGGACTGATTCCTGAGGGACTCCACTTGTGACTGTCTTCTTTGTAATGGTGTTCTCCCCAATTCTAACTTCCTGGGTCCTGTCTACGAGTCAGTTGGCTATCCACTGGGTGACATATGGGTTTGTACCTAACCTTTTGCGTTTGTCAACAATGCTCGAGTGGGGTATTGTGTCAAATACCTTGGCCATGTCAAGGTAGGCAGTGTGAATGATTTTGCCCTCATCCATTGCTTTGATGATTCATAGGTTCATAGGTTCATAGGTAGATACTAAGCTATTGGCCCTAGGGCCTATATAAGCCTAGCCAAAAAGGTAGCATGGCTTTCGCCACTCAAGAAAATTATTTTCCAGTGCCCCTGTTGAGCAGAGCCACAGAGGTGATCTCCAGAGTGAATTTTCTATTTCCCATCCAATCATCAAGATTTTTCTTGAAGAGTGCTAATGAGGAGCTTTGTTTGATATAGATAGGTAGTTTGTTCCAGAGTATGGGAAGTCTCAGGGACAGGAATCCCTCCATCATGTTCTGTTTATTGTGGTGACAAGGTTTAGGTCCCTAGAGCGTGTAGCTTGGAGGGATTGGGATTTCTTTAAGTGTAGCATGTCCAACAGCTCTGGGTTTGACATAGCTTTGGATGTTAGGCAGAGATCTCCTCTGAGTAGGCGATATGTGACAGAGTAAAGCTGGAGTTTTTTGAGACAGTCTGTGTAGGGCATCTGTTTGAAACTGGTAATCCTCTTTGTAAGGTATTTCTGCGGCCTTTCCAGTTGTTGTAGATGCCTTGTGAGGTACATACCAAAAGGGGCGTTGTACTCTATAATGGGTCTAATGAGTGACGAGTAGAGGTGAACAATGGCCTCTTTTTTCCTGGATGAGAAACCTTTTGTGATGAGGTGTGCCACTTAGAAGGATTTCCTGACTGCTGTGGTGATGTGATTATCAAAGGAGAGACTACTGTCCACCTGTGTCCCAAGGTCTCTTATCACACTTTTCTTGTTAAGTAGACTACCACCTATGTGGTAGTTCATGGGTACCCCTTTTGTAGGATGTCCGCATCATTAAGAGTTTTGATTATGGCTCCTAGTTTGCAGTCATCTGAAAACTTTGTTAGCCAAAGACCTTCTGTGTTAGCCTGTACTTCAGAGAAGTAGATACCAAACAGGAGAAGATCCAAGACTGAATCTGAGGTACTCCACTTGTCACTGATCTGAGGTCAGATTTGGAGTCTGCTACTTTCACAGTGTGGGTTCTGTCAGTGAGCCAGCTGGCAACTCATCTTGTGACATAGGGATTTATACCTAGTTTAGTGAGTTTATCTATAACTCCAGAGTGGGGGATGGTGTTGAAAGCCTGGGCGAGATCGAGATGATTTGGTTTCCAATAAAGCAGGGTTAGAGATAGCCTTATATGCAAGGCAGAGATTTCCTCTGTGTAGTCTGTATGAAACAGAATAAAGTGACAAGTGATTTCAGACAATCCACATAGGACAGATGCTGAAGACCTTGAATTTTCCTTATGAGGAACCTTTGTGATTTCTGCAGTTGCTGCAGGTGCTTAGAAAGGTACATACCAAAAGGGATGTTGTACTCAGTTATTGGCCTGATGGAACAATACAGAGAGGTTATGCCTTCTTTTTTTCTGCATGCAATGCCATTACTTATGAGATGACCAGTATAGAATGCCTTTCTTACCACTGTGGAGACATGGTGATCAAAGGTAAGATTGCTGTCAACCTGTGTGCCCAGGCCTCTCACCACTGAGTGCATACTTAGGGTGTTGCTATTGATGTGGTAGTTAGCAGGAACATCACTCTTACCAAAAAAGATGATAATACATTTTTTTTGCATTGAGTTTAAGGCCATGACTTTAGCACCAATCATTTGTTTGTGTAAGACCCTCTTGTAGGATGTTGACATCATTTGGAGATTCTTTGACCGCTCCCAGTTTGCAGTCATCAGCAAACTTTGTCAGCCACAGACATTTAGTTTTTGCATGTACTTCAGAGAAATAGATTCCAAACAGTAGAGGTCCCAGGTCTGAACCCTGTGGAACACCACTGGTTACAGGTCTGCTGTTGGAGGTGTATTTCCCTATTCTGACTATATGTGTTCTATCAGTGAGTCATTTAGCAGCCCATTTAATGATTTAAGTGTTGATACCTAGCTGGGTGGGTTTGGCAATGATGCTTGAGTGGGGGATAGTGTCAAAACCCTTTGCTATGTCCAGGTAGGTTGTATGCACAGATTGCCCCTCGTCCAGGGCCTTGGTGACTGTTCGGAAGAAGTCCACCAGGTTTAACAGGCATGATCTCCCTTTGACAAATCCAAACTGAGTAGGGTCAAGTGTTTGGAGATTACCTATATCTTTGTTGATAAGGTCCATGATGATTCGCTCCATGGCCTTCCAGATAAGGCTAGTCAGGCTAATAGGTCTATAGTTCCTGGAGTCAGTGGAAACACCACCTTTCTGCAAGGGAATAATGGTGGCCATTTTTCATTCAGCTGGGATAAAGCTGTTGCTTAGACTATGACTGAAAAGAGTACCCAGTGTTGTTGCTAATTCTTGTTGGAGCCCATGTAGAATGCAGCCTGGCTTGTTATCAGGTCCCATAGATACTGTGTTTTTGGCCTTAGAAAGGGCATTTACAACCTGCTGTTTAGAGATACAAGGTAGGGGCAGGTGGTAGGGATGTCAAGGGGTACATGTGGTGAGGATAGGGGAGTGAAATTTTCACAGAAACTGATGGCCAGCAGGTTAGCTATATCCACATGCTCAGTATATGTGTTATCATTAACTACTAGTTCTGCACAAATCTGGGCCTTTCCTTTTAGGTTATGGATGTAACTAAAGAACACCTTATGGTTGTCCTTAGTTGAGGAAGCTAATTTGGATTCGTAGTTTGCTTTGGAGGACTTCAAAAGAAGTCTTATTTGCTTGTTTAAGCTGAAAAGGGAGTGTTTCCATTTTAGGGCTCGCTCCCTCTTACTCTTAGACAGCAATTTCTTCCTCTTATTGTAAGGTCTGTTAGTGGCAGTTGTCCACCAGGGAGGTTTGCTGTTGTTGAGGAACTTGTTTTGGTCCTATCAGGTATGGCCGAGTCAGTGCAGTTATACAGGTGCTTATATAAAGCATTGGTGTAGAACTCGGCATAGTCGACAATTCCATCTGGGGAGGGGTGCAGTAAAGTTATTTATACCATCCTGCAAGAGGTTATAATCTGCTATGGAGAAGATTGTTAGTTTAGTTGCTGCTAGAGGGGGTCAGGTGTGATAGTTACTTTGAATGAGACTGATTTGTGGTCAGATCTCACCAGAGAAGCCCTCACAGTGGGGGTGCTACAGTGGTCCCCCATATTAGTAAGCACCAAATCCAGGATGATCAGCTGGTCCAGGGCATTGGAGTTTACAAAGTCAAGGAACCTTTGGGTAAGTGAATTTATGCACAAGTAATTTACTCAGTTAATGGATGGGTAGTTTAAATTGTCCAAAACCATGGTGTTCGGATGTATCTTGATAGACTCAAGTAGATCCAAATAGGCAGAGTAGGTGTCCTGATTCATGGAGGGTGCCCTGTAGTTGGCAATGACTTGAATAGGTGTCCTACCAACAGTTAATTGCACCTGAAGTATCTCCAGGAAATCATATTGTTTAACCAATCTGGAGGTGTATTTATCTGTAATGAATATTGATAGACCACCTCCTTTAGTTTTCATGCCTTCAGTTTGTGGTCTGGGCATGTGGAAGGAGTTGTAACCCAGTATGGCTGGGGTACTGTCCACAGCCTTGAACCAGGTTTCTGTGACTGCACAGATGTCTGCATCTTCCAAGGTGAGAACTGCTTCCAGTGAGTGCAGTTTCATGTTAAGACTCCTAGCGTTTAGCAGAATAACTTTAAGGTTGCTTTTAGATGGTGTTTTTACATTGGGAATTTTGTCCTTGAGACACGGCCTAAAAAAGGCTCTATGGGGTTGCAAGAGCCTTAGCCAGTAGCTAAAATCCCAGGGGTGACAGATGAAGACCATCTCTGGCAAAGCATCGAGGTATGTCGATCATGTCATCCCAGGCTGACAGATACTGGATCCCCTTAGAATGACATCAGAAACTAAGCCAATTATTGAAGTCAGTCATTTTGTGTTTGTAGTGAGGCATCATCCTAGGTGAAGGTAGAATTCTGCTTAAATTTAGGGACATACCTACCTTAAGAACACTGAGAGCTCAGTCATGTCTCTCTTCATATAGTCCAGAGAGATACGTCTCAAGTTGTTCACACCAACATGGACAATGATGGAGTCATAACGGTACCTGTTGTTGAGAGACTAGAGTGCATGTTTGATATCCTAGCACCTAGCATCCTAGCACCTGGCAGACAGCTGACCGCGACCTTTTCCTTATCCAACCTGGTGAGAGGGACATCTGTATGTCTCATGATGGAATCACCTATGACTAATATGCTTTGTTTTGTGTTTTGCCTTAAGGGTTTGACAGGTGAGACACTGGTGCGTGAGCTATTATGTGTATTGTGTTCTGTAGAAGAAGTATTATTTGTAGCATGCTTGTGTTTGTGTTTAGGAGGTCTCTGGTGTTTAGGTATGTTTCTGGTGAGGACCTCCATATATGTAGGTATGTGTGATATGTGTTTGGGTGGAGTAGGAGGTGAGGTGTGCATGCTGACAACCCGTTCATTGTCATATGTACTGACTGGTGTGTGAGAAAGCATGGTTTCAAGGTTCTTAACATGGTTGCAACTCTCACATATTGAGTTTATGTGGACTAGGAGTAGAGGGTTGTTGCTGAACATGAGGCAGTTGCTAGACTGCCTCAGGATGCCCATGTCAAGTAAGCTGGCTGGAGAAACTGTGGGAAATTGTCCATCCATAATGTTAGTTAAATTTATATGGTCAAGAAAAGAGGTCACAC
This sequence comes from Protopterus annectens, assembly GCF_019279795.1. Lineage (NCBI taxonomy): Eukaryota > Metazoa > Chordata > Ceratodontiformes > Protopteridae > Protopterus > Protopterus annectens. The sequence continues at coordinate 1,087,274,114 of NC_056733.1, read as the reverse complement.
TTAGGAATGACTAGTGGGTAAGAGGTGTGTTGGTACCTCTAAGGCTAGGCTTAGTGTTCTACCTGACAGTAGAGCAGGGCCGTGAAAAACCTCTGGAGGACCACAAGCAAAGTGCTAATGAAAATTTAAAAAGCAAAATGTTTATCATCTGTAACCGCCAATGGTAACCACTGCTATGCAGCAGTGCATGATGGTGCACTACATGCAAACAAGTCTAAATGTGGGGCTTAAATAAAAGAAGAAATAACCCTTTTAACTCAAAGTAGCCAATAAGGATGCTCTCTCTCTGAGCTCTAGTCCAGTTACCTGTGATTAGATGGGACCCAAACAGCACTCTCCTCCCACAAGGGTGCAGAAGGGCCTTCATCAAGCTTTGCAGCAATAAGATAATATAAAGGCTTCGAATATATAAATACCTCAGAATTGTAGTAAGTGTTCACCTGTGGCTTGTTGAGTTCGCTTAATATCATGTAACATCTGAGTTCACATAGGTAGATGTTCAAAACTCATAATGAGTGACTATAATCATTGCATGTCAGTATACTGCTATGCATGAATAACATCCACCAAAGTTGTAATATGTACAGTTACAGTGGGAGGGGACTCCCCCACCCATTTCTCCTCAAACACCGGGTTTGCAACACAGTGATATGATGTAATGACTTTACATACTGTAGGTGGAGTCTCACAGTTGTGGTAAGACTTTCACTCTAGCACGTGTGATTAATAGATATTTCATTAGCCAGTGGACTTACATAGGTGGCTGTTCAAGTCCAGCAAAGGTTAACATTATATGAGTGCAATGACGTGGCACAAACACCATTGCATCAAGTTTTTCTATCCAATTTTATATTAGACAAATACATTTCAACACATTGGGGATTTCGTGGCAATCACACAGGTGTTCTAGATTCTTGGGATGTGAGTGCTTCTGTGGCAAATGCAGGTAATACTGACTTGTATTAACAACTATGCTGATATAGTGTGGTTTGAATCTTAGACTGTGCGTGTGTGTGTGTGTGTGTGTGTGTGTGTGTGTGTGTGTGTGTGTAGAAAACAGTGTGGATAGAAAAGAGTGACTTGGCCAAGCAACAATGATATTGGACTTTCCACAGTTGTGTGGACATTAACATAGCTACCTCCTTTTCATCACTTGGACAAATTTGTATTGGATAAATTAACTTCAAAAACCATTTCTTACTTCACATCTTGATTTCTGTTATTTGTGACAAGCTTCATTGCTATCTCCTGTGGCAGATGAAGATAATACACAGCTCTGTAGATTGTACGATTGTCAGGGAGTTGAATCTGGTAACATCTGCCTGTCAGATAATTGTGACAGACACAAGTAGCATAGGCAAAGAATGTCAATATGGCACAATAAAAGGGCCACATTTTAAAGGTCTCACACTCCATCTAGGAGAGCCATACCCATTAAAACAGGATAATGATATAATCCCTTCAAGTGTGTTCTCCAAGACACATCAGATATGTCTTTTTCTGTGATATCAATGGTTGATACACATCTCTCTAAGATCTGACCTTGTCAGTGATTGCTCACAGGCATCATTTATTTTCCAACTAGTAATTTTTATTTATTTTTATTTTTTTTATTTATTTAACATTTGTTAACCGGGAAAGTCCGACTTGGAACGAAGCCAATTTTCAGCGGAGGCCCAGGGAGAAATGCTCCAGATGTATGTCTTTGTAATGTAGGAGGAAACCAGAGCACCCGGAGGAAACCCACACGAACGCAGGAAGGACATGCAGACTCCACACAGAAGGCACCCCAGCTGAGAATCGAACCAGAGAACCTCTTGCTGTGACGTGACAATGCTACCGCTGCACCACTGCGCCATCCATAAAATGGCTGTCTGCCATAGTAATGATCTGTACTGCATGTCTTCATACAAATATTTAAGTATTACTGCCATTCCTTTTTCACAGTCTAGAGCTTTATAGGATATGAGAACTTATAGAACAATTTGTGATGTGTGGCATGCTGCAGAATCATTAGAAAACATGCGTTGGACTGTCTTATGATACTCTGTTATGTGTTTGTGTTGGTTAGTTGATGTTATGGTAGTCTTTTGCTGTAATTCCTTCTTTGCATGCCCTGTATATTGATGCAACAGATGCGCACTGTTTAGCAAAGCAACCTGAAATTAGTAAGTGTTATGAGGTATTTATTGTTATCTGTTCTTTTCAGGACTTAATTGAATTACCCTCTGTAATGCTGACCCTGTGATCTGTGCAATGCAGTTAGCGACCTTTAGGTGGAGGATAACAACATTTGTCACAGGTCACGTAATAATACACGTTAATGCTTCACAGGGGTGTGTTGTATGTTACTAGTGTCATACAGTTCTTACTATTGTTTTTAACAAGGCTCACTTCAGGACTGTATATCAGTTAAAATATACTGCATTCATATCTGGACTGTAATACACTTATTCAAATCAGCATATCTGGTGTGGCACTTACACCATGAAGGACAAATATCATATCATTGATTACAGTAGCACAAATGCATCATTATCATAAATAATTGTAGACTGACATTTGCTACATTTGCCCATTAGCTGACATATTAATGGCATAATACTGACATGAACTTTTATTTTTGTCTTTGTCTTGTGTGGTATACCTATCCATTTTTTGATATACACAAAATACATCCTGTTCAAATTGATATACATCATGCCATCCAGAGACACAACCCATTTGTCAGGGGATGGACTATACTTGACTTGTACCTTGATTTGTGTGCATTTTTGCATATACCACATTACCATGACTCAGTTTTTATGTACCTATGTCACATCTGCTATAGTTAGAGAAATGGTAATATGTATATCAGATCATTATTTTGTTTATATCCTGGTTAGTTTGACACATTTGTGTATGTGCCAGGTCCTTCTGTGCATGCATAGACAGTCACTAACTTTCTACCATTCACAACATGTAGATTGCTCAAAAATGCTTTCTTTCATCACTTAATACTGTTATTAGAATGATTGCACAGATGTTTATGATTCTTCTCAATATTTCCACATTGTCACAGGTGTGTACACTGCCCAAACAATCATCAGTATTGCTTCCTTTTTACACATAAAGCAATGACAGCCTTAACAATTCTGTAACTTGTTTGTGTGCTCTAACATCTGTGTGGATGTAATTTATTGTATCTTTGATCACTCACACCATATATATTCTAATGACACAGTACTACCATACACCTGCAACACAGGTGTAGCTAGGCATTCTCAATACAATAATGTGAGTAACAGAAATGTGACTGATCATGCCACAGAACACGTATAGTGGCAACCATGCATTTAAGATTTTATGACTATTTATATTGAAGTTTATAATTTACATTAATATACAACACATGCTTGGCTAATACATGTATACATGTACAACACCCTTTCTGTTGTTTACAAGTGACAACAAATGTCCCTTTCTGAAATGCATGAGACAGCAACTGTAGGATTCATTTATTTATTTTTTTTATACATGGTTAAGTGAAGTGTACAGCATACTGTCAGTTACAACAGATAACATTCTGGATACACATCTGATATGTAATAACTGCAGTGTATGCAAATACCTCCCTAACATATCTAGTGTCCATGCTGCTATCTCAACTCAGCAGTTTATAAACATTTATCACATTTACTCCCCCTTTGTTGCACTGTAGCTTGGTGTCCCTCTCACATCCTTTGTCAGCATATCTGGTTTTAGTAATGTACATGTGTCAATAAAGTGATCAGGATTACTTGTTAAAATAAATATAAATAAGTTATGCAAAAAAATGCTCCTTGTGCATTAATCACATTTATTATCTGAGTGCAGTTTCCCCTTTTAGCTTCCCCTACTTCTTGTTTGTGTACTAATTCCATTATATCTGAGTAGAGTTTCCCCGGCCTCTTAATTCTTTCATTAAGGTTGCACTGACTTCTATTATGCTGTCCACACGTTCTCGCTTACTTGGATTCATGTGCATGCAACAGCTAATGATTATATTGTGTGCTTGTGCCCCTATGCACTTCTTCGTGGCTGCTAACACTTGTGCTGCACACAAACAGGTGATGCTGAACATGTAGACTTGCTTAGCAGCTTGCATATTCAGTGAGATCCGCTGCTAATCATGCTAACATGCAGAAATTGTGTAGGCTTAGCGGGAAGTGTACATTCTTGTTGATGAATTCCCAGGAATATTTTCTGTGGAAAAAAATGGCAATATAAAAGCAACACAATCCTGGCACTCAAAGGAGGTGGAAAATAAATTTCTTTACAACAGCGAAATGTGGAACCAACAGCTTTATAAACGCAATTACACCACAATAGCGTTTTTGTCTTCTGTTATACTTCCTCAGATGCAAAACAGATTTTAATAAGCTGTATCTTCCTTTTATACCACCCATAACACATGCAATTATTTAATCAACCAATAAAAACAATACTTTAAAATCATTCCAGTCCTTAAAATGAAATACAGTGCATTTAAAATTCATATTGACAAATATATACTAATGCAACCTAATCTGTTGCATTAAACTTAATACAACATATGCACCCCAACAACAAATAATTCAAATATATATATATATATATATATATATATATATATATATATATATATATATATATATATGTATGTTAAAAAATATGTACATTAAAAAATCAATAGGTATATACATATGTTAAAAAGTGTATGTTAAATGTACATGGTATGTATCAAAATAAACATCCTAACTATACCAGTAAGTGTTACAAAACTTTAACCTATTGTTTTCACTGGTAAAACATTTTCCTTACAATTTATTTACAATTTAGCAGCTCTCGTCTTTAAAACTGGTACTATAGATAGATGTTCATTAATTCCTGGGTACTTATTGGCCTCCAACACCAACTGCCAAAAAAGCTCCCTCACTTCTATTCTTGTTTCCCATGCACCACCCCTAGGGTCAGGGACTGTCTTTTCTAAAACAAAAAATGTCCACTTGGAATTTTTGCAATCCAATGTGTGCTTATATAATGCATTATTATAATCCTGTGTCCTTACAGCATTCATATGTTCATACACCCTCCTCTTTAGTTTACGTGTGGTCTTGCCCACATAAAATGCCCCACATATTTTACATAGGGCAAGGTATACAACCCCTTCGCTATTGCAATTAGCATAGCTGTCAGCTTCAATAATCCTCCCTCTCTCCACAATATACACTTTATTTTGGTTAATAATGTAGGGACACTGTGGGAAAGAACTGCACTTCTAAGTTCCTTTCTTTCTTTGACTAATAACCTTCTTTTCTTGCTCCAAAATGTCCTTAAGGTTCCTTCCTTTCTTATAACTAAATTTCAAAGGGACCTTGAACAATGCTTCCAAATCAGAGTATCCACTAAACGTATCCCAGTGTTCTGTTATAATACCTCTAATAGCTGGTGTGTCCGTACAATATTGTAGGACAAAGATTCCCACTGGGGGTGATTTTCCATTTCCTTCCTGTTCTTTCCACCTTGTTGTTCTTGGTGTTCTAACTGTGTTGATACCATAACATGGTTCACACCCTGATTGTCCTCCAAATTCAACCCCAGGATAGGACAAAACCTACCTAATCTACATGACCTTACCTCAGCCACTGTTTGGTCAATAAGGTCAATCGGGTATTGTCTTTCTGTAAACATAGCCTTTAATTTATTAATTTCTATTTCAAAATCTATATCACAAGAGGTCATTCTAGAACAGCGTATAAACTGCCCCTTTACAATACTCCTTTTCTGTGCAAAGGGGTGGGAACTTGAAAAATGTAAATAGGAATTGGAAAATGTCCCTTTCCTATATACCATAGACTTAAAATATTGCTTTTCTGGAAGCTTCCGTAAGATGATGTCTAGAAAATTCATGTCCCTGTAACTAATATGATGCGTGAATTTTAAAAATTCAGTGGTTTAGTTAAGATAATCAATAAATTCTGTCAATAAGGCTTCTGTTCCCATCCAAAAAATACAAATGTCATCTAGGTAACGTTTGTAAAAGTTCCAATATTGAGCATACTGGGAAGTAAATACATATTTTTCTTCCCATATCATAAGTACTATGTTGGCATATGTAGGGGCACAGCAAGCACCCATAGTCACACCTTGTGTTTGTTTATAAAACTTCCCTTCAAAAAACAAGAAATTATGTTTTAAAACTAGTTCCATAAGCTCCAGGTATACCAAAAACCCATCCTGTTTCAAATTTCCATATGCATGTAATGCTTCCTCAAACCACTCTAAACCAATTCGATGGGGTATCACATTAAATAGGTCCTGTATAGCCAGCGTAACAAATATAATGTTGTCTCTATATATTTCTTTCTTAATATTTCTCAGGAAATCCCAAGAATCCTTTAAAATATCTCCTGCAGTGGTCCACATTTTCTTTAATTTTAAATCTAAAAATTTAGCTAAAGGGTAGGTTTTAGCCCCTCTAGCAGCCACTATAGGTCTCAAAGGTGGATCCTCCACATTTTTATGGACCTTGGGAATTCTGAAGATCATGGGTACTCGAGGTTTCTCCATCCTTAAGTAATTAAAGATGTCCAAACTAATTAGTTGGTCTTGTAACATCTCTTTCAATACAAAGTCTATTTTGATATAAGCAATATTAATTTCATTTTTGGTTACTCCAACATATCTAGAAATGTCATTCAACATATTTAACATTTTACTAGAATACAAAACACTATCCATAATGACCACACCCTCACCCTTGTCAGGCTGCATAACCCTTATGTATTTATTATCCTTAAATTCGTCTAATAGTGTGTTTTTTTCATGGGTAAGATTTAACTTTATACCCCGCTTTTGGTTCATGCTCTGTCTAAGATCTTTTTCCATTTGGAACTCTTAAGTTTCTTAATTGTGGGTGTAACGGGGGGTTATATGTACTAGTTTTCTTCACCTCTTTCCTTGGATTATTATCTTTGTTTCCTTGCTGTCCTTGATATATTATTTCCAAATTCTTCTTCCTCAGGAACACTTTCAGATTTATTAGGGTGTCCACTACCCTACTCCTGGTAGTAGGAATACATTTAAACCCCTTGGAAAATAATCCAAAATTATCTACACGTATTTCCAAGGAACTATAATTAAAAATATTAAAATTATCCAGGGTGTGACATGCACCTACTACAGAAATATTGTTCTTTGACAAATTCTTGTCTCCACCATTTAAATCCCAAGGGATTTTGGATTATTTTCCAAGGGGTTTAAATGTATTCCTACTACCAGGGGTAGGATAGTGGACACCCTAATAAATCTGAAAGTGTTCCTGAGGAAGAAGAATTTGGAAATAATATATCAAGGACAGCAAGGAAACAAATATAATAATCCAAGGAAAGAGGTGAAGAAAACTAGTACATATAACCCCCCGTTACACCCACAATTAAGAAACTTAGAGTTCCAAATGGAAAAAGATCTTAGACAGAGCATGAACCAAAAGCGGGGTATAAAGTTAAATCTTACCCATGAAGAAAACACACTATTAGACAAATTTAAGGATAATAAATACATAAGGGTTATGCAGCCTGACAAGGGTGGGGTGTGGTCATTATGGATAGTGTTTTGTATTCTAGTAAAATGTTAAATATGTTGAATAACATTTCTAGATATGTTGGAGTAACCAAAAATGAAATTAATATTGCATATAACAAAATAGGCTTTGTATTGAAAGAGATGTTACAAGACCAACTAATTAGTTTGGACATCTTTAATTACTTAAGGATGGAGAAACCTCAAGTACCCACGATCTTCAGAATTCCCAAGGTCCATAAAAATGTGGAGGATCCACCTTTGAGACCTATAGTGGCTGCTAGAGGGGCTAAAACCTACCCTTTAGCTAAATTTTTAGATTTAAAATTAAAGAAAATTTGGACCACTGCAGGAGATATTTTAAAGGATTCTTGGGATTTCCTGAGAAATATTAAGAAAGAAATATATAGAGACAACATTATATTTGTTACGCTGGATATACAGGACCTATTCAATGTGATACCCCATTGAATTGGTTTAGAGTGGTTTGAGGAAGCATTACATGCATATGGAAATTTGAAACAGGATGAGTTTTTGGTATACGTGGAGCTTATGGAACTAGTTTTAAAACATAATTTCTTGTTTTTTGAAGGGGAGTTTTATAAGCAAACACAAGGTGTGGCTATGGGTGCTTGCTGTGCCCCTACATATGCCAACATAGTACTTATGATATGGGAAGAAAAATATGTATTTACTTCCCAATATGCTCAATATTGGAACTTTTACAAACGTTACCTAGATGACATTTGTATTTTTTGGATGGGAACAGAAGCCTTATTGATGGAAATTATTGATTATCTTAATCAAACCACTGAATTTGTAAAATTCACACATCATATTAGTTACAGGGACATGAATTTTCTAGACATCACCTTACAGAAGCTTCCAGAAAAGCAATATTTTAAGTCTACGGTATATAGGAAAGGGACATTTTCCAATTCCTATTTACATTTTTCAAGTTCCCACCCCTTTGCACAAAAAAGGAGTATTGTAAAGGGGCAGTTTATACATTGTTCTAGAATGACCTCTTGTGATATAGATTTTGAAATAGAAATTAATAAATTAAAGGCTATGTTTGCAGATAGACAATACCCGATTGACCTTATTGAGCAAACAGTGGCTGAGGTAAGGTCAGGTAGATTAGGTAGGTTTTGTCCTATCCTGGGGTTGCATCTGTTATGGGTGGTATAAAAGGAAGATATAGCTTGTTAAATCTGTTTTGCATCTGAGGAAGTATAACAGAAGACGAAAATGCTATTGTGGTGTAATTGCGTTTATGCAATAAAGCTGTTGGTTTCACATCTCGCTGTAGTAAAGAAATTTATTTTCCACCTCCTTTGAGTGCCAGGATTGTGTTGCTTTTGGTTTACTTGCCTCTTTGGGCACTCTATCCTCTGTTTTGTTTTGGTAAAACTGGTAATATCTTACTTTTGGGGGCAGGGGTAAATGTTTAAAGTGATTTTTTACAGTTTTTTTTTTTTGTGGGGGGGTAGTTACTTTTTACTTTTTTTACAATTTGCCTGTTTTACTGACTATTACAGCATAGCATCCCTGGGAATCAGACACCTTTTTTGGCTTAACCATGGAACAACCCAATGGTTCCTTTGTGTTACTTTCTTCCAGGCACAAAAAGAAAAAAGATTGTTAGCACCCTTTCCCACAACAGCAGGCTAATATTTTTTCAGCCATAGGTGGGTGAGACTGCTGTGGCCAAAGCTGGTTCCTCTGACTACTCATCTTTTTCCTTGGGTCCCACTGGCATAATTCATACAGCCACCATGGACTGGGGGTTAAACACATCCTCTGTGGCTTTTGTTGTACCCTTTTGGGCAGGGGAGAGCCAGTCTTGTTGATCCTGGGTGAAAGGGCAGGGAATGCCTATCTGCTTAGACAGAAAACTGTGCCCATCCCTATGGAAGTGATTGCTGGCAATTCTGGTTCTGTTTCTTCAGGAATTCATGCCAAAAAGAGACAAAAGACTAAACATATGTCTTCTCCTGTCTCATTTTATTGAGTTTAACTGAGAGTTTAGTGCATTCTGTTGACCCTTTGTATATGGCTGGCTCTGTTAAAAGAAAAAAGGATTTTTCTTTTTCTTCCTCAAGAAGTTTTGTCTTTGTCTAACAAATGGTGTCAAAGTCATGGTCTTAAACTCATTGTTAAGAAATGCGTAATTATACACTTTGTGAAGTCAACCATTTCGGCTAATTACCATGTTAATAATACACACCTAAGAGTTGACCCAATGGTCAGGGATCTGAGTACACATGTAAACAGTAGACTTACCTTCAACCCCCATATGGCCACAGTGGTGAGCAAATCCTTTTATGTTGTGCAACTTATAAGTGAGAGCATGGCATCTAGGTCCAAAGAGGTCATTATCCCACTGTACTCCACCCTTATCAGATGAATCATAGAGTACAGTGCTCCCTTTGGTATGTACCTGACCAGGCATATGCAACAACTAGAGCGATCTCAGAAGTACCTCACAAAAAGAATACAAGCCATAACAAACATGCCTTATGCAGAGCACCTTAAAGCCCTTTCTTTCTACTCAGTCTCCTATATATTGCTGATGGGTGATCTATGCCTGACTTACAAGGCATCCACAAACGCTACACTTATGAATTCCTACATATTTGGAAGTCAAAGAGTACCATAAATACACGGTCTAGGGACCTGAATTTTGTCTGTGACTTAAACAGAGCATGCTGGAGAGACTGCTCCTCCAATGGAACAGGCTTCCCATCCATGTGAAGCTGAGTTTGTCTATTACCCATTTAAGTGCTGTCTAGACCAATGGCTGGGGAATAAGAAATTTACACCGGGCCTGGCACCCATGTCCCTTATGGACAGAGGTAGCTTATAAGTGCCTGACTCTCAGTGTCCCATTCAAATATAGGATATTATTATTCTTTTGGGAAAACTTGACTAGGCTTAGAAAGGCTCCCTGGGTCATTAGCATAGTAACAATGTACAGATCTATGAATCTGAATAGATTCAAGAGTTTGAACCTCAAAAGGAGTGGAAGGGACAGATGATGTAATATCTCCCTGATTCAGATTCTGAAGAGAGCATAACTTCATATAGTCACTGTGAAGGCTTCTTTTTCTCTGAATCTATTCCCTGAATGAATCGTTTGTTTCAGTGGGAAAACAGTAATGTTTCTCAAGCCCTCAAAAATATTATAATTTATTACAACTTGAATTTCCTGAACTTATAACTATTCCTCCTGCAGTTTCTATGTTTGAGCATGTTTTTGTCACAGCTTGCAATTTCCCTGAGAGTCAGCCTGCTGTTGCCAAAAAAGCAGATAGATTATATAAATTTCCTCAGTCTTTTAAGCTTTTTTATACTAATCCCAGACCAAACCCAGCAGCTATATCTTTAATAAGCTCAACTGCTGTTAAGCATTTTGTTAATAATCCCTCTCCATCTAAAAGGTTTGGGGAAAAGTGTATGCTTCTGCAACTCTTGTTTGTAAAAACTCAACTCATATGTTGAAGTTTATCCTGGCCACTTGTGAAAATATGAGGAAAATTTTTCTTTGTGTAATTTAGCTTCTATTGTTTCTCGAGTAATTACCCATTGTTTAAAATGTGCATAGGACTCTTCTGATGCCACTTCCATGGTTACTGCCATTGGATCTGTTATAGGTTATTAGGTTCATAGGTAAATACTAGACTAGCTGCCCTTGAGGGCCATTTTAACCCAAACCAGTTTCCCTTTTTGTGCTTCAAATAACCTACCCCATTTGGTTATAGATTGGCCTTATCCATCCCATGGTCAATAATTACATATTACCCCTAATGAGAATAACTGAGATCATACCACAGATAATTTGAGGGGACCAGTGCATGGACTAAAGCATTTGGGAGCTGTCTCTGTCCAGTAGTAGTACAGGGCAGTCCTGGGGTAACTATATCTGTCTCCTATCTATATATCTAAATTGCACTTGAATATGGACAGGAATGAACTTTGATGTGGATTGGGAGTCTGTTCCACCACAGCTGTATCCTCTATGAGATATACCTGTCCCTCCAAACCTTTCTGTTGATGTTGCAGAAGAGATTTAGATCCCTAGTCTGAGTGTTTCTGATGCCATCTGACATGCTGATATGCAGTAAATCCATTAGTAATGGGTCGAGGATGCCTCGTATGCCAGACACAGGTCACCTGTTAGCAGTCTGTAGGTTACCGTGTACAGTGACAGGGATTTGAGTCGGTCCATGTAGGATATATTGTTTAGGTCTTGTATCCTTTTAGTAAGATATCTGTGTGTGTTTTAAAGAGGTGTGCATGGCTGCATTCATAAAAACTTCCCAGAGGATGTCAGAAATTAAATTTTGAATTCTCCCTTGAATATAGAACTAGTTTTTGGACCTTTTGATGCAGAGGTCATTAAAAAGTGTGATGAGGGGGGAAGCGGATTCAAGGGATCTCTCAGATCTTTAAGCTTGCCTTCTCCAAGTTTACTAAGGGAGTCTTCACTCCCTAGTCTCATTTTAATAAAAAGCAAAATAAACACTCCCTGTAATCTGCCAACATTAAAAAAAAAACAGTGGCAGGGAGTTTACAAACAGAAAGCAGGAACCCCCCAGAACAAAAAGCAGTCTAATAAGTGTGAATGACTTTATGATGGACTTTCTGCCCCCACCCCTACCCTGGCATTTCTTTAATTGCTCCAGAAAGTTTGCATCTTCATTTCTGTGTGTTTACAGATTGTTTCAGATGGATGGAGTGTGATAGTAATCCATCAACGATACAGATGGCAATGGGAGTCTCCCTCCTTTCAGGTGATTTCTTCTCATTTGCCAGACTAAACTCTTTTTTTCCCTCCTATCATCCACCATGTGCTGGCTCTAGGGGTGATAGAAGCTGCCCCTCTTCCTCAGTGAGGAGAAGGATTTTATTCAAGGATGTTTGTGGTGTCAAAGAAAGAAGCTTGTTGGAGACCAGTTCTGGACCTTTCTTTTATGAACCACTTTGCAATAGTGCCTATGTTCAAAATTGTGTCACTTCAGGTTCTGGGGGCCATAGGCTGTGCACACAGAAATAAAAGCCCAACCTGGTGAACAGGGAAGAAGGTACAGTAAGAGAAAAGGCTACCTTTCTATCAACTGTCAGGTGGTCTTTAATGCTCATGAGATCATCTATAATGTGTGCAGAGGTAACCCTGGCAGTTTCTATGACTCCCACATATAGCGCGCCTGTGATCTTTTTCTAAGGTTTTGTAGGGGCAGCTTCTCACAAGGACATTTAGTGGGGAGTTCAGGTTATCAGCTGGAACTTAGGGTTGTGAGACCCATGAGAAACCCACTCAACCCCCATAGATCAAGTTTACAGTGATCACATGCTCAAACTCGAAATATTATTGAGCATGTTTTTGGCCTGCTCAAGTCACTTTTCTAATGTCTATATAAATCTGGAGGTGTTCTGCAGTATGATCCAGTCACCTCTGCAAAAATACTGACAGTCTATGCCATGTTACGTAATGTTAGGAAACAGTTGCAGCAGGAAGAACAAGGACAAGAACCGCAGTTCCCAGTACCACAGGCAGAGCCAGCAGACACAGGTGAGGAGTTAGCAGAGGAACCAGCAGCTGGGGATGATCCTGGCAGACAGAGGTGTGCAGAATATGCTATGGCTGTGGCTATGAAGATGAGAACAGCTCACACGCTCATTACCTAAGTAAAAAGTTAAGAGGCTAAGCACATACAAAGAGTAATAGTGATGAATGCAAAATTATTATCCTTTATTTAACCATGTACTAACTATGTTCTGTGAGCATCAGACAGAGTTAACTCCATAAGACACAACTTGTACCAGAAGCATTAACCAAAGTAAGTTATAAACCTGTAAGCAA